>NW_026000093.1:34675542-34723708 GCF_001458135.2 Marmota marmota marmota | reverse complement strand
GGGGGGGGGGGGGGGGGGGGAAACATGCAATAATGCAACAACCTGAGTGACTGACAGGAAAATTATTCTACGTGGAAAAAGACCAGTCCCAAAATGTTGCATTCTGTACAATTCCATTTATGTAACATTCTTCAAATGACAAAATTACATAAATGAAGAACAGATGAGAAATTTCAATAGGTTAATGAGGGGTCAGAGGGAAGTGGATGTGGCTATAAAAGGACAACATGTGGGATCTTTGTAGTGATGCATCTTAATTGTATCAACATTAGCATCCTGGCTGTGATTCTGTATTATAGTGCCATATGATGTTACCACTGGAGCAAACTGGGTAAATCAGTCCTCTAAAAGATTTTCATCAAACCAACTTCCAATCTGGTAAGTTCAGCATATACTTGGATAGAATTTTTTTCTGTTGTTACAAAGGTAAAGACAAAATAAACCTTACACTATTCATAATAATACAATTTTAATAATCTATCATATAAACTACAAGGAGAACATAAAATACAACCATGCCATATCCAATAAGAGCTCTCATATGAAAAGGCATTTATACATCCTTGAATACTGCACCAGTAGTCAAGCGCTTGATTGGAGACAGTATCTGTGTTCAAATACCTTAGGGTTTTAACAGAGAGGAAAGGTACTCACGTTCTGGAACTGTCTGAAAGGCACAAACTGGACAATATCTCTGATGGCCATCTCACCAGATGGGGAGCGAAGAGGTCCCCCATCACCATCCAGAAACTCCATGGCACTGAAGTCAGCTCCTCCGACTCCAACGATGATGATGGACATAGGCAGCTTGGCAGCATTAACTATAGCTTGCCTGGTTTCATCAAGGTCTGTGATGACACCATCAGTAATAATCAAGAGCACAAAATATTGCTGCCAAAAAAAAAGGGAAGTATATCCACTGATAAGGTCAAGGTCCCAAACAATAAAAGCAATGATTAATGACATGTCTAGCCTGAAGAGTCATTTGATCTCTCTCGTGCTCATTTTCCTCTCCCGTCTCTACCCAGAATACCATCTGCACAAAATATTTATAGGATTCTCTGATGACAAGGAAATTGACTTTTATAAAAACTGTAGGTTCATGAAAAGTGCAACACACTACAAAATTGGGTTGGCAAAATAAACAGATGCTAGGCATCTAAATGTCCAAAGATTAACCTTCCACTATGCATAGGAATAAACATCTTTATTTAACTGAAACATTAACTACGTCCAAGTATGGATCAAGGAAGCAAGCAGAGACTCCATTCTCAAAAGATGAAATACATATGGAAGTAATAGAATTATTTACCCAACTAAAATACACCTTTTAAAAATTGACATAGTTTAAAGCAGTAAATCTTTCTTTCAATTTTGTCATTTCTGATTAAAACTTTTCAGAGATTAGCAAAATGGTCCTTAAAGGTATGACTCCATCTTTTGGACCATTTTAGTCTAGAATGGAATAAGATTTCTAGTAGTAGTTAACAGGTACTGTTTCCTGTGACCCAGCACTACACACATTATATGAATTTTCTTATTCAGCCTTTTGAGCAACTGTTTGAGGCAACTTCCCACACCTCACTTCTGAGAACACTGAAGCTAAGAGAGATTGGGATCACAGGTACAATCAGCAATGGTTAGCTAATTCAAACCTCTGTAGTATTGTAAGAAATTTGTGGGGTTAGAAATACAGTTCAGTTGGCAGAGTGCTTGCCTTGCATGCACAAGGCCCTTAGCACCACAAAAAAGAAAAAAAAAANAAAAAAAAAAAAGAAATTTGCAACAGCAATTGATGTCAATCTCCCCAAGCCTTAATTTGTGAAGTCCACCTCAAAGAGGTAGACAATAGCTTTTTTTGGGGGGGGGAGGGGGGGGTAGAAACTCAAAAATGCACTCAAAAGATAGAGGGGAAAAAAAACAAACTTGTGAATGCATCATTTTGTTGTTGCCTTTTAATTATTGCTAATTTAACAACAGATATTTCTCACAAACCAACAATGACTATATCATTACCTCTTTCTCTTGACTTTGTATTATGACAGGCCAAATAAGCAGAAATACTGTTAACAGGAACAACTACCGATCCACTGTTTTCCCATTTCCTGAACACAAAAACACTTACAGAAGCTGTCTTCTGTTGTGTGGCTGCAGCTGCAAACCTAGCCACATGATTTATGATTGGAGAAAAATTAGTTGGTCCATAGAGTTTTATCTGAGGAAGACAGGTGCGATAAGCCTCTATGATGCCTTGGATTCCTAGACCCCAAAAAGTGAGTATTAAAAATCTTTAGGTGTTGATTTATAACACTAATATAATCATATATCAACATATGTTACTTCAAGAAGCCAAATATTCCATTCAGGTGCTCCTCTAAGCACCCCCCCCCGACACACACACACACACACACACACACACACCCATGCACACACACACATACACACACACATGGAATTGGGGATTAAAATTAATAAATTTTACCACTGAGCTACACCCCCAATCCTGTTTGTTTGTTTGTTTGTTTGTTTTGCGACAAAGCTAAGTTGCTGAGGCTGGCCTCAAACTCGCAATCCTCCCGCCTCATCCTCCCAAGTCACCAGAATTACAGACATGAACCAGCATGCCTGGCTTCCTCTAAACTATATGACAAAACTCCATGGCTATGCTCTATTGCAAAAACCTACAAACTCAGCTCTCCCTCAGTAGAAGTCATGTATTCTCATTTCAGCTAAATTATTCATTAGTGTACAGGACTATTACATTTGTGCTTAATTTTGAGGTGACCACGAATGGGACTCTGATGGAAAGAGAACCATGAAAAAAGTTTTACATCATACAACTGATGATAAGCATAAGAAAAAATACTGATAAGATGAAAAAATATTTGTGTATAAGGCCAAAGGTTCTATAAAAATATCTTATGGTTATAAGCTAATATTAATTCTAGTTAATTAAATGATACAAAGGTTTATTCAACAACTTAAAGATTAGGCACAGTAATAATAGTCTATATTAGTTACAAATATTTACCTCCAGGTTATCTATTAGATTTTGCGGTAGAAACAGTAATGAATTTGCTTATAAGACACTGCCCTGGACCTAGAGTATTATTATAATAGAAAGATGGACAACGTTTGACTAGCTTTACCAACGCATGTCAATGGACATGACAACCACATCTAAGCATGCTTTAAGAACTACTGGATGATTTCTCTAGCTCTGTTGCTCTTTCCCTCTTCCACAGGAGCAGTATAACCCAGCAAAGAGCTATTCCTTCAGCTGAGTCCCAGAATAAGCCACTGGAGGAGGGATGCAATCTGTAGTGGGCAAGAAATAAACTCTTCATCATAAGCCACTGAGTTTTAAAGATCTCTTATTACAACAGCACAACCTGATGAAAGCTGAATGGCATTCCTGGCAAAAATCACTTCTGGTGAAACTTTTTTCTTGTGTATGCACTTGTGGAAGGTGTCCCCAATGACACATGGCAAAAGGGTACTAGACATTATAAAGAATTCTCCACAATCCTTGCTAAAATCCTTGGAAATTTCATACACACACACACACACACACACACACACACACAATTTTAATGTAAACCAAAGTAGGCCTCTTTTTTAAAAAATTTTTTTTATTTATTGATGGATCTTTATTTAATTAATTTATTTATATGTGGTGCTGAGAATCAAACCCAGTACCTCACACATACTAGGCAAGTGCTTTACCACTGAGCTACAACCTCAGCCCCAAAGTAGGTCTCTTGCTTTCAAAAGAGCCAACAGATCATAGACCAACAAGGGAGAGAACTGTATGCTTGGTCTAAAAGCTTCATATGACCAAGTCTCTCCTCTTAAAATTTAAGAGTTATAAACTTAACTCTTGGCCATGTTGAATTTTGAAACATGTAGTCTTATGAACAACCTTTGAGAATATAACTAATTCACATACGGAGTTGATTTCACATGTATAAGATAATGTTGTAACTAGGTGTCAATCCAGTAGCAATAAAATTAACATTAGCTAGTATCAGAATCTTTCACTGTAATGACATACACAGTGGAAATTTGAGCCTATAACTATAGTGATAACAATTTTTTTTCATGTCTATCATCTTTGTTTGCTTTTCAAACTGAAGGTATAAACAATTCATTTTTTTCCACAAATATCAATAACCTTCAATTCTTTAACTAAAATTGAGTTATGCCAAAATCCTTCCTTGCATTAAAGGTACAAGTAAGATGTTATTTCTAGGCAACTGTATTCAATGATTAATTGAAGAATGGCAATTAAACTTCCTTGCTTTAAAATAAAGTTGTATAAGGGTAGGAAGGATACTAGAATGAATCGGACATTATTATCCTATGTGCATATATTACTACATGACCAGTATAATTCCACATTATATACAACCAGAAGAATGAGAAGTTATATTCCATTTATGTATGATGTGTCAAAATGCATTCTATCGTGTATAATTCACCAGAACAAATAAAAAAAACTTTACCAATCTGCATATTAAATAATTATTAATATTTTCCAAGAAAAAAAATAAGGTTGTATCTTTTTTTGCCCATATAGCATTTCTTTCATCTGAGACCAAACTAATTCTTTTTCTAGACTATAAACCAAAAGTAAAAAATCTGGGCTTGGTAACATGAGATGGGTTCATATCATTTGTAGAGCAAATGTACTTCTAAAAGGAATTGTCACATATATGGTCCATAAAAATGATTCCAATTTCATCATAAGCATGAAGCACATTCCGTAAAAATAATATTTCCGTTTCAAAGAAGTCACAACAAGCCACTGACACTGCATTAAAAGAACACTGCACTCATATGGGAAAAAAAGGAAGAAAACCTTCATGCAAACTGTCCCCAACCAACTGCCCCACACTCTTCTTCCTTATGAATATTGTTTAGGAAGAGAAGAAAAGAAGACCTTCTTCTATTGGAAAACTATATGTTTTATAATTGTTAAAAGGACCCTTTTCAGGGATAGGGTTGTAGCATAGTGGTAGAGTGCTTGTCTAGCATGTGTGAGGCACTGGGTTCCATCCTCAGCACCACATAGAAATAAATAATATAAAAGTCCATCAACATCTAAAAAAAATTTTCAAAAATATATCCTTTTCAGAAACTTAGCTGATTGTCTAGAATTATAAATGATGCTTGTGATCGGACACCTACCATCCTTCTTCCAAGTTGTTCAGTCTTAGGTTTAGTGGGAACTTGGCATTTTAAGTTGACTGTTTAATGTGGCAAAAAGAAGGAAGCAGTTGGATATTTGAAGCATTGGGGAAAAAGTGAATTGAAAGACACATGTCTGCCTCCTGATTTCTACACAGAAAATCTGCTATAGGTAACAATTCTTGGTTCCTTCCACCTATCCCATCTACTTATAGAATGTTGTTTGAGTTACACATAATTAGATACTTTTTCTTTGTAGAGTAACTATTACTCTCAAAAAGGCTTCAGAAGAATTATAATTCTGAATTACTCATTTCATTGAAAGTTTGTTATATAATCAATTTATGTGTGAAAATACTTTTAATATAAGATTTTTCTACTCTCAAGATTATGAATTTATTTTTTTGTTCCATTAAACCTCAGAACCTTTATCACCATAATACTGATTTTGCATCATAATTATTATTACTACCCTAACCACAAACTGGTATAGTTTTTCTACCTTCTCTAACAGAATATGTCACAAAATGAAACCTAGACATGTGATTGAGTAGTTTTAAGTCACAAGAAAAAACAAGTAAGAAAGATAGTGAGGTCTTTCAGCTTCAAGTCTTCATGTTTACTTTTAAACTTACCATTACAGTAGGGATTGGATGGATTAAAGTTTATTGGAAATTCATGTGATACCTGTCAAAAGATGAAAGATGAACTGATGAATCCTGTTTTGCTTTTACAGCAAGCAAAGCTTTAAAATGAGATTTCCTCTTACCTGCCACTGAGGTGGTATCTGAGCTCCAAAACCAAAAGCTGGAAACATCTTATCACTAAAATGAAAATTTGAGAAAAGTGAAATCTTGTTTTTTTTTTCAAAAGAGAGTGTTGTGTCTTCACTCATAATAAAATCAATGTGAACTCATTTTTAAAGAATTATTAAAATCTCAGAAAAGTATAAAACAACAAAGATTACCTATAGCTGCCAGAGAGAACCATCAGTTGAAATATTTTTCTATGCATGAGGGAGAAGCAATGTTTCTATAAATTTTATAAAAATGGAATTTATATTTGTGATTTATAACCCATTCTTTTCTATTTAGATATTGCACATCATTTCACTGAACAAATGTGTAAATAAAAACCCATAAAGCCCTAAAAATCACAAATGTTTACAGTTGTTTGCAACAAATTCATTAGGCAGTAAGACCTAAACTTGCTGATTAGGTTATTTGAAGCATTTATTTATGCCACTTAATATAAATATTCTTAAATTTGGCCACAAAAACACGGTGCAAATGCCAAATATCATAAAACTCTCAGGTTTTTGCAGCAAAAATGTATGAATATTTGGCCCGAGGATTTAGGGATAGGGACTGTGTGCACCTGAATATTGACATCATATGACTAATGAGTATTCCACTGTATGGATACTTTCTCATATCCATAGTGATAGATGGCCAATGTAATGTTATCATAAAACACTGTAATGAACATACGAATTTTTCTACTCGGGATGTTCTTTGTAAATTAATTCTTAACAGTTCTTTTTGCATTGAATATGGAACCTATGTCATGTCAAATATTTTTTCCGATATGTAATCTGTAACTTTGTTTAGAATATTGTTCCTTTAGTAGTTTTTAATATTAATGGATGTAAACACATAAAAAAAAGTTTCATGATTTCTACTTTTGCTTGTCCTATTTAAAGTCCTTTTCCACTGCAAGATAACAAACAATTCATACATATTTTCTCCTAGAATTTTCAAGGTTTGCTTTTGATATTAAACTTCTAATTCATCTGGAAAGTAGGATATGGAGCAAAAAGTGCTCCCCTCCAACATCATTTCCTCCTTCCTTACTAATAGAACACTTGAGCTGGAGACTCCACCTCCCAGCTTCTCTGGGATGGATGTGGTCTGGAGTTAGGTTCCAGCTCAAGAGATGTGAGTAGAGGGATTTGTCAGCTGCTTTTGAATCACAATCAGACAAGGGAATGCACTTGCAGTCCCAGATCCCTTTCTCCCCTTCCCACTGGCTAGAGATGAGAACCAAGGAAGCTGCCCTGAACCCAGGAACAGAATCTGTAAATGGAGAGGAGCAAAACTGTCCTATCAGTCCTGAGATATTTACCTCTCTTTTGGTGAAGCTGCTCTGTTTTGGGGTATCCATTTTATCAGTTTGATCTATAATTTATTCAGAATAATATTCTAATATTTACAGGTGTGACAGGGATTCATTCAAATAAATTCTTATCCAGTTCCTTAGCTGTTACAATCCCTTCTACTTTCTAAAATGCTAACTCCATCATATGTTAAATTCACTTATACATACACGTGGATCTCCTTTTGGCCTGCCTGCTTGGTTCTATTGGTCATGTACAAATTCTACACTTGAGCTTTAAAATAAGCCTTAATAACTGCTAGAGCAAATTCTTCTTCACTTTCTCTCTCTCTCTCTCTCTCTCTCTCTCTCTTATCTGAAGTTTTTCTTGTTCTTTTCTGATTCCTTTTTCCTTCTAGAAAATTTTAAGAATCACTCTGTCAGGGTTACATTCCAATATTAATTTAAATTGATAAATTCAGATGAAATTTCACATTTTATTTCATTATTATACCTATCTAAAAATTATGACATATCTTTCCATTTAAACAAATTTCTTTGTTCTTCAGTACAATTTTGTAGTTTTCCTCGTTTTCATTTTTTACTGCACTATGAAATGTAACTTTTCTCCACTAGATTCTTTTTAAATTGGTTATTGATAATTGGTAAGAACCTGATTTTTTATTTTGTGTTGTCTCTGATCACCTTTCTGAATTCTTGACAATTTGTAACACTTTTATTTTTCAGTTGATTCTTTGGGGTTTGAATTCATTCCTTGCAGATTTGTTAGAATTTACACATGAAATTGCCCTGTCCTGGTGCCCTTGTATGGACTGGCTCTTTGAGAATGTGTTCCTTTCCTTCCATGGTTCCTGGACTATTCAAGTTTTCTGCCTTTGAGTCAGCTTTGGTAATTAAGAGCTTCCTTAAAAATCATCCATTCATGTGGATTTTCAAATGTAATGGCATAATATTTTACAAAGTATTAATATATTTGGAGTTTTTTTCCTCTACATTTATGCTTATAATCTTTTTCTCATTACTAGTGTTCTATGTACACTTTCTCTCTTTCATGGGGGTTAGGGTTGCCAAAGTTTTGTCTAAGTTTTGTTGAACTTCCAAAAATAATCATTTATTGATTTAATTTATCAAAATGGTGATTTTTTTCTTTCCTTTTACCCTTCCAAATCATAATCACAAGAGCATGTCTCTAGAGCCCAATGGCCCAGGCTCCATCCTGTCTCTGCCAGTTATCAGCTGATTCTGAACAAGTTACTTAACTCCCTGGATCTCAGTTTTCTCAACTGTATGGTGCAGATCATACAAGTACCATCGCACAGAGAAATGTGAGGATTAGATGTGTATTAAATAGAAAGTACTTTAGGGCTGGGGATGTGGCTCACTAGAATGTTTGCCTAATGTACACAAGGCTCAGAGTTCCATCTCTAGCACGGTTATAAAAAAAGAAAAGAAAGAAAGTACTTTAAATGGTCCCTGACATATAATAGTTGACACATACATACAGGAAATCTATCATTATGACTAAGATTGCCTTCCACTTTCTAAAATGTTAACTCCATCATATATTAAATTCACTTATACATACATGTGGGTCTACTTTTGGCCTGCCTGCTTGGTTTCATTGGTCATGTACAAATTGCACACTTTAGCTTATTTTAAAGTCTTAATAACTGCTAGAGCAAATTCTTCTTCACTGGTCTCTCTCTCTCTCTCTTATCTGAAAATTTTCTTGTTTTTTCTGATCCCTTTTTCCTTCTAGAAAATTTTAAGAATCATTCTGTCAGGGTTGCATTCCAATATTGATTTAAATTGATTAATTTGTATTTACTATTCTTTTATTTTGTTGAAAAGTTAGTTCATTTGTATTTGACTCTTCGTATTTTTAAAAAATATTTATTTATTTATTTTTAGGTATAAATGGACACAACACAATGCCTTTATTTTTATGTGGTGCTGAGAATCAAACCCGGGTCCTGCTCGTGCTAGGTGAGCACTCTACCGCTGAGCCACAACCCCAGCCCCTGACTCTTCGTATTTAAGAATAAAAACAGAGGGGCTGGGGTCATAGCTCAGTGGTAGGGCACTTAATGAGCATGTATGAAGCACTGAGCTCAATTCTCAGCACCACATAAAAATAAACAAAAAAAAAAAAGGTATTTTGCTCATCCAAAATTAAATATTAAAAAAAAAAAGAAGAGATGGAAATTGCTTGAGTCCAAAGGTTCAAGATCAGTCTGGATAACATAGCAAGACCTCCATCTCCTTAGATAGCCAGCCAGCCAACTAGACAGACAGACAGATAGAAAGAAGCACATAAAGTCAGAAAAGTTTCTTTATAGAGACAGGGCCAGTTACTGTCTTCATGGTGTCCTTTATTCCTACATAGTCTATTATTACAATTTAAATTCCTCTTTGATCTAAGAACTATGCCTTTCCTTTTTTGTTGTTGTTTTTTTCCACTGCAGTAAATTTAGAACCCGTTTGTTATTAACTTCCAGGAGGCAAAAAAAGTAATCCTATAAATTTCTACTTTTTAAAAATCCCATTATAATTGTGTTACTTTGAAAATTTTATTATACTTCTATAACAAGCTATTTTTAATTTGAAATACTTCAGTACTGTTTATTTTCATCTTGGATTATATAAAAAAGTATTCAAAAGTAACTTTTTGTTTTATGTAAAGATTTTTGCCTTCAAGTTTACTAGTCTGGTAAGGAATTGCCAGTTTGCTTTAGATTTGTTCACATTTGCCTAAAAAATTTGCTTCTGAATTTTGCCAGGACAGATTAATAAAAAGCTACATCAGTATGTAAGGACTTCTATCATATATAACAATAAGCAAAGACAAGTGAAAATTTATCCTGAGCGGTAATAGATTTGCTAAAAAAATTACTAATGCATATTTTTTATATTGTTTAGTAAACCTTCACCATTATTCAAATCTATTTCAAATATTTTTACTTTTTTGTTTTCTTTTGTACTTTTTTGGTGCAGCGAATTGAGCCCAGGGTCTCATGCATGCTAAACATATACTCTACTACTGACTTATGCCAGGCCCCAAATCTATTCAAAACCTATCCACTGCACATCCATTCAGAATATTTTATAGCAATTAGATTTAGTTACCTTTTAGCACTTGCTAAAAATCATTTAAAAAGTATTTGATGACTGCCAAGGAAACATATTTAGAAATAGTTTTTACTATTGTTTACAAAATGTGTCACTTGGATTTCAATCACACATACAACTTATCTAATGAATAAACCCCAAGGCAACCAGATCAGAAAAATAAAACTCTTATTGACTTCAGTCAGCTATTAAATAAGAACTCTCTGTATAACACTTTGTAACTAAGCACAATAAGAGGTGAGAGATCATAAGTAAATACTAAAATTGTCAACAAAGAAAAGAATAGAAAAAAATAAACTAGAGAAATTTTAGGGAGAAAGCTATTCCCTCCAGTACCCTCATTCTACCACCCGGATCAGAGTACCAGTCAATGAAACAAAAACTGGCCTTTCTGGGGAATTATGAAAACAAGTGTTTCAACATTTCCAAAGTCATACTCACGCATCATAATCTTGAATGACCAGTCCCACAGACCAGATAGCAGTCAAATACTCATTGACACCATTGGGGCTGATGAAATGGAGGGAGTCCGGAGACCTTGGGTCACCATTGGAGCCAGTGAAATCCACTCCCACCTGCCAAAGAACAACAGCAGCCCTTACTAAGGAGAAGCAGGGGCACCTGTAGGTGATGACCAAGAAACCTCAGGGATAAGACACAAATGTTCATTCCAGAGCCTGCTACAGTCATTTCCTAACAAATGCCTATTTCCATGGACAGTTAAAGCCTCAACATGAGATAACCTGCTATTGTTTTCCTAGTTTTAAATCATGAATCATTACACCCATGACTCAGACTTAGGAGTTGTCTTGTGCAAACCTATTGCATTAATGCTTTCTATTCCTTAAATTATTGCAGGATAACTGCTCATTTGTACATATCTGCTTTCTCTCAGGAGAAAGAGTTCTTTCATCAACAAAACTAAAATTTCCATGAGGAACCTAGATAACCTGTCTGAGGTCTCTGGGGGAATCTAAACAGACTGTGCAAATTTCATCACACAGTTTGGCAATAAACAAAAGAATGCTGCAAAATGGAGGGGGGAAAGCAATGTTTTACGGCCTGTTAGAAAAGTGAGTGTGTTACTCACAGTAAAATTCAGCTGACATCCTCCCATGACGTAGTCAAGGAACGTACATTCTACTGTAATCTAAAAACAAATAGCAAACTGTTAAAATTAAAACTCTCCTACTATACAAAAGAAACAAAAAGCTTTCTGGCATAAATTTTTAAGACATTATAAGCTGAACATCACATGGTATAAACACATGGAAATCACACCTGCATTCAAGTACAATGTACTCCTGCCCCTAAATGTCATGAATCTTTAAGATTTATTTCAGGATAATTATGGCAATGCTAAGTAAGATGAGAATATTAATAGCCAAAAATGAAAGACATTCACTTTAAATTTTAAGAGATAACAAATGAGCCTCATATGTCAACAGCTTTCATGAGCATAATAATAAAGAAATCATACTAAATCATACTAAGAAATTTTGACTTTTCCCCTCCATTCATAAGATCTCATCTTTAAATTATAACCAAGAGAGATGCACTGGGTCAGGCCATTTCCACTAAAGGGATAGAAGAATACTTTGAATCTCACATTTCTGAAGATAACAGACAACTTTAATACTCTTTGTCTTTTGCTACAGGTTGTCAAATCTTGGAAGTAAAGTTTCCAGAAAGATTCCTTTACTGTTTCCCACTCTATTCTTTCCCCTAAAGATGCTCAACAGATTTTCAACTGCCTAAACTACTCGTTTGATATAAACCATAATGACAGGAGATCCCAAAATGTGATCTCACTATAAGCCATCAAGGGAAACTGACCTCACAGTGTTTCACGCTGATAACACCTGAATTCTTATAGCTTTTTTTCTTTTGCCTCTTTTTTTCATTTATGCATTCGTATTCAACCTGTAGGAAGAAAACACAAAAATGTTAATTTTTACCAGCAACCATTAGAAATGTCATTGTGAATTTAGATGTACAACCTTTCCCCTTGGAATGAAACCATTTACTGATATAGGTCTGTTGCAAAATACAACTCTGAAACAATTACGTAAAACCTCAAGCATTGAAATACTTATCAGTTAAGTTTCCAACAATTAAGGCACTCCTAAAATGGCACGTCTTTAAAAATAGTTCCCAAGTTTAAATTTTGCCAAATTTTCACTGTCATGTGTAATAAGAACATAAGAATACTCAACTAATACTTGATAAGTTGCCCCTAACTAGCTAACAGTAAGTCATTGATATACTTCCAACAGTCACTACTAATGTTCTAAGAATCAATATCTTAAAAATATATTTGATACAGTGATGTAAACTGAAATATGTAAAACATATTCCTCGATGGTTCAAGATTTTGGCAGTCTTAGTCATAATCATAAATATTAATAAATGAGCATTACAGATGCAGAAATGCCCTCAATAGAATATTCATTTATGCAGATTACTTCACTTCATTAATTTATCCTTTTACAAAGTATCTACCAAGTGACAGGCACTGTGCCAGGAAGACACTGAGAATGCAGAGACGATAAGACATGGCCCTGTTCCTTGGTCAAGTCTTTGTCACTGCAATAACAATAAAAGCCTCCTTTGTCACAGAGAAAAGGAAGGATCAACTCAGCCACATTCAGGAAAGCTTTACATGACCCATAAAGTATCATACAGTGTTAGGTCACTGTCTTATAAAAGCAGGTTATTTCCTGATTCTGGAATAAAACAATGAACTGAAACTAGTGAAACAACAACTAGACCAGTCCGTATTTAGTTAATCTGGGTAGCTTGCATAACTTTAAGCATTCAGACTTTTATTATTTCTCATTTAATTCTGCCTTAAAAATTTAATAGAATATTTACAGCTAAGCTCTTTGTTGTTTTAATTCAAAGATTGTCCATCTTTGTGTTTCAACTGCTCAGGTGATTTAAGATCTTTCCTCCTCCACACTAGCATTTCTGTACTTGCTATGTCCAGCACCTGGGCTGTGTGACCAGGGACTAGGAGCAGACTGCAGGTCTCTATGTTACCTACTGGAAATGCTAGTCCCAGTATGTTTGCTCTAATCTCATTTTTCTCAATTATTTAAACCAACTGGTTTACATGTTTTATTTATTCACATAGTTTTTTTAAGGTTTTTAAGGTTTGATCTAAAACTCTCTGTACCTTCTTTTAACTCACCTCTCTTACATGACTAGGTAATAAGACCTTCTCACCTGGCTGTAATCTTTTTTCTCTCAAACACCATGTTTGTATTTTCGAAAGTAGATGTTACACACATGAGCATTACTCAGGTCTCTAAGAAGCTAATAAACAATTCATATTATTCGGTTACAAGTAAGCTACAAAGAGAATTAACTACTTTCTCAAACTAGAAGGGTAAATAAAACACTCTGTAGTAGTGTCCTTATGGCCACATTAGTGTAGAGACAGAAAGTTTCAGGGTTTTTTACTCTAATGAATAAGTTAAGATGCTAAACTGAATATAGTTAAAGTAGTCAAATGATAGTTGCCCCCCACTTGGTACCAGGAATTGAACCCAGGGGCTCTTAACCACTAAGCTATATCCCTAGCCCTTTTATAAATATTTTTTTATTTAGAGACAGGGTCTCCCTAAGTTGCTTACAGCCTTGCTAAGTTGAGGAAGCTGGCTTTGAACTTGCAATCCTCCTATGAGAGCCTATCGGCTGCTGGGATTACGGGCATATGCCACCATACCCAGGCATCAAATGATCTTAATAAAAGTCATCTGAAGCACCATGAACTAAGCTTTTGTCCTCCCTGTATGTAAGGACAAATCAGAGGCAAGCTGACTGTAAGAGACCATGCAAAAGTAGCATAAGTGTATACAATTCAAGTCCAGGCACTTGTCTGGCATAACAGATATTAACCATTGTGTTTTTTTTTTTGTTTTTTTTTTTTATGGATTTTATTTATTTTATTTATTTTTTTTAACTTTATTCTTTTTTTTAAGAGAGAGAGAGAGAGACAGAGAGAGAGAGAGAATTTTTATTTATTTTTTAGTTTTCGGTGGACACAACATCTTTGTTTGTATGTGGTGCTGAGGATCGAATCTGGGCCGCACGCATGCCAGGCGAGCGCGCTACCGCTTGAGCCACATCTCCAGCCCCAGATATTAACCATTGTGACTAGTGAAATGCAAAAAGCCTTAAGCAAAGGACTTTTGATCAAATTATGTGTGCTGTCTTAAACAAAAGGAAATCAAACCTCTAAACATCAATGTAACTTGGTGAGAAAGGCAGTCTCATGCACAATAGCCTTTGATACAACCTTGGCCATTTCAGAATGAATCCTGGGCCTAGAATAATTCTTTAACATAAGAGTCCTTAAAGCTGGTACTGGGCTTATCGCCTGTGTGGAAATACTCTTCCCAGTTTCATACTCAACGAGGGCTCCTTCGTGCTACTTAGGCCTCGGGGTCAATGGCCCTCAGGCCCATCCCTGACTCTCAGTATTCTAGACTTCATGGGGGAGAGGCAGAGACCATCCACAAAAGCACACATAGAAAATGGCCCTGATTTGGCAGCCAGAAAGGACCTGCTGGCTCTGGGGGACTGACACCTACTATAAAAGCTGACCTTGCTCTACCTTTTCTCAGTATACAGTGTTAGGTCATTGTCTTATAAAAGTAGGTTATTTCCTGATTCTGGAATCATTGAACCTTTTCAAAGTACAATGGGCAAAGTGTTTGGACTTCCACTACAAATGACTGACATCATGATGATCCTTGCTTTCTTCCAGTCCTCAACTGGCATTAGTAATCATTCCATGGTGTTATGCTCAACAAAATTCAAATATAAATTTTGGACTACCTGATTATTAAATTAGCAAACAAAAAAATCCCATTGATTTTACAGCATTACGCAATACAGAGAAAAAAACATGGTAAAACTGTTTGCTATGCCAAGAAAAATAAAATAAAATAATAAATACACAGCTAAACTATATAGTATATACAAATTCAAAGACATACTTACAGGTGAGCTTCTGGAGGCTTCTTTCAGTTTTGTCATGGTCGTTTGAAATGTTCCAATGAGATCATGTGATCCATCATTGTCATAATCATAACATTCTACCTAGAATTAAGTATAATAAATGAATCAATATAATTTCATTAAAAAGTACTGATGGCAATAAATGTGACCTATCAAAAATGTCCCATTGACCCCCAGCTATCCTTGAAATGGGGCACTAAGATAGATGGCAAGCAGATGACAAAACACAAATACTGTTCAAATTCCACATTAAGAAGTCTTCAGCCCCTCTTTCATGCCCTCTATAAAAACTGATAAAAAGCAAAATGGAATTACATCTTCTTGCTCATCCGCTTTTTTACATTGTTATTACTATACAATGGCTAGAAGCCATTATCTAGAGAAAGAAAGGAAGTCAATATCCTAGGCAGCTAAAAATTATACAATTAAGTCCTAGATAATTTAGAATTATGGAAAAATATATTTCATTAAGTACAATCTGGAGAGGTTAGTCAGATGTGCATCATTCTGAGAGTCACAACTCTCAAAATAAAAAGAAAAAGTCCTGAGCCCACTGAGGGAAGTTATCTGTCCCAGGTCATATTTACTCCATTCCTGCATCAAAACAGAGTGAGCTCTAATCTTAATCTGGCTCTTATTAAATGTGCACCTACTCTCCTCCCTCCAGCCCCAAAGCAGGGAGAAGAGAGGGGAAAGTATTTGATTCATGGGTAGTTTTATATTAGGTTGATGGATGTAACTACTATGTAAACAATTAACAGAACACTAAAATACTCTTTCCAATGAGAAAAATAAGAGGGTGTGATCTATTAGCAAGCAGAAGTGTTCAAGAGAAGCTGAAAACTGACACTAATGGTTGTGAACATTCAACACCAATGCTTTATAGTACTTCATATTCAAAATAGGTTATTTCATTTCTGTGAACATTTATTGTGTGAACGGTGCACATTCTCTAAATAGCCTTGTGAGGTAGTTGGATTAAGAATCCTCTCACTATTATTACCATTTTACAGAACTGAAACTTGGAGGAATTAAATAAAAAGTCTTAGAACATGGTATGCCAGTGTGGTTACCAACACAGGTAAACCAAGACTGTGTTGAGAACACTTCTAAAAACTTCTGGAGTCTGTGCCTCAAAATCAAAGCTTATAAATGAGAAGGAACTTGCATTTGCCTTCAGCCAATTGAGAGCTCCAACTTGCTATTATCCTCCACAAAGTTATACTGTCACAAAGTTAAAATGTCCAGGATTTTTATATGTTTGCTTGGCAAAGTGATTATTTTTCTTCTCAGTTCTATACACGAGTGCTTATCATGAGTGGATGTCTTTTATTCCTTACTTGTATTTTCATTATTCTTGTTAACTCTAAACATCAATCAATCAAAACAAGCAAGTTCTAGAACTGTTAACTGTGAGCAGTAGTAAGGCATTTGTTTAAGACATGCTTTACAGAGGCCACCTTGGGAGCTGAGGCCCAGCCCAAATCCTCCCACACCGATCTGCACGTGGCCCAGGCCCAGGGTAGGTCTGAGTTCACCACCACCACACTCCCCACCTGAGAGCCCAAGCCTAACCCACTTCCATCTTAGGAAACTGCAGATATCACCATAGCCTTCCCCATACCGTAGTCCCTACCTTTCAACAACAGTCAGGGCCTAAAAGCAGATGCATCTCAGAGCAGGCATCCCAAAGAAAGTGTAAGGACCACCATTTCAGCCCCATCTCTGTAAGACATTACATCCATCTTGGGGCACCTCAACTGCTGCATCTCGAGTTATCTCCCCTATTGCCACCACCACCTTTAGTTGCAGTAACATACATTGAAGGTCACCAGCAGGGTCTGGAAGCCCAATATCAAGGTCAGGTACAGATAATTTGCACAACCACAAAGTTAAAATGCCCAGGGTACTACAAGAATAATAGGGTAGAAATGGCAAGAAAGGAAGATACATAGACAACATGGAAAAAAAAAAGGAGGAAAGTGCCCCAAACAAACAAGGATACTACAATAACAGAACCCATGGACAGTGAAGTTGATGAAATGTCAGAGAAGGAGTTTAGAAGGTTCATAATTAAAATGATCTGTAAATTAAAGAATGACCTAAATGAGCAAATACAAGCAAAAATTGATCACTCCAACAAAGAGATAAGAGAGCAAATACAGGTCGCAAAATATTACTTCAAGAAAGAGATAGAGATGCCCCCCCAAAAAAGTCAGAAATCCTTGAAATGAAGAAAGCAATAAACCAAATAAAAAAAAAAAAACTCAATAGAAAGCATAAGCAACAGACTAGATCACTTGGAAGAATGAACGTCAGATAACGAAGACAAAATCAGGAAAATAAAGTTGATCACACAGTGAAGATAGTAAGAAACCATGAACAGAACATCCAAAAATTATGGGACAGCATCAAAAGTACAAATCTCTAAGAGTTATTGGGATAGAGGAAAGCACAGAGATTCAAACCAAAGGAATGTACAATCTCTTCAATGAGATAATATCAGAAAATTTCCCAAGCATGAAGAATGAATTGGAAAATCAAATACAAGAGGCTTACAGGATATCAAGTGTACAAAATTACAACAGATCTACACCAAGGCACATTATAATGAAAATGCCTAACATACAGAATAAGGAGAGAATATTAAAAGCCACAAGAGAAAGGAATCAGATTACATATAGGGGAAAACCAATTAGAATATGTACAAATTTTTCAACCCAGACCCTGAAAGCTAGAAGATCCTGGAACAACATATATCAAGCTCTGAAAGAAAATGTATGCAAACCAAGAATCTTATTTCCAGCAAAATTAAGCTTGAGATTTGATGATGAAATAAAAACCTTCCATGATAAACAAAAGTTTGATGATGAAGATGATGAAATAAAGATTTGATGATGAAATAAAAAACGTTCCATGATAAACAAAAGAATTTACAGCTAGAAAGCCTGCACTTCAGAACATGCTGAGCAAAATATTCCAAGAAGAGGAAATAAAAAACAATGATAAAAATAAGAAGAAAGAGGGATTGCACTAAAGGAAAACTAATCAGAAGAGAAACCAAGTCAAGTTAAATACCAAAAATAAACAAAAATGGCTGGGAATACAAACCATGTCTCAATAATAACCCTGAACGTTTATGGCCTAAACTCACCAATCAAAAGATATAGACTAGCAGATTGGATCAAAAAAAAAAAAAAAAGACCCAAAAATATGCTGCCTCCAAGAGACTCATCTCATAGGAAAAGGTGAAAGGTTGGGAAAAAGCATACCACTCACATGGATTGTGGAAGCAAGTAGGGGTTTCCATCCTCATGTCAAATTAAAGTAGACTTCAAGCCAAAGTTAATCAAAAGGGATTAAGAAGGACACCACATACTGCTCAAGGAAACCATACACAAACAAGACTTAACAATTATAAATATATATGCCCTAAACAATGGAGCACCTATGTTAATCAAACAAACTCTTCTCAAGTTCAAGAGTCAAATAGACCACAACACAATAATTTTGGGTAACTTTAACACCCCTCTTTCACCACTGGATAGATCTTCCAAACAAAAGCTGAACAAAGAAACTATAGAACTCAATAATACAATCAATAACTTAGACTTAACTGACATACATAAAATATTTCATCCTTCAACAAGGGAATACACTTTCTTCTTAGCAGCACATGGATCCTTCTCTAAAACAGACCATATATTATGCCACAAAGCAACTCTTAGCAAATATAAAAAAAGGAGAGATACTACCCTGCATTCTATCAGATCATAATGAAATGAAATTTGAAATCAATTATAAAATAAGAAATAAAAGCTACTCCAACACCTGGAGACTAAATAATATGTTACTGAATAAACAATGGGTTGCAGAAGACATCAAGGAGAAGATTAAAATAATTTTAGAGATGAATGAGAAAACAGATACAACATATAGAAATCTCTAAGACACTATGAAGGCAGTTCTAAGAGGAATGTTGATTGCATGGAGTTCATTCCTTAAAAGGAAAAAAAAAAAGTCAACAAATAAATGACTTAACATCACATCTCAAAGCCCTAGAAAAAGAAGAACAAATCTAACACCAAAAGCAGAAGACAGGAAATAATTAAAATCAGAGCCGAAATCAGTGAAATTGAAACAAGAGAAATAATTGAAAAAATTGACAAAACAAAAAGTTGGTTCTTTGAAAAAATAAATAAAATTGACAGACCCTTAGCCATGCTAACGAAGAGGAGAGAGAAAACTCAATTAGTAACATACATGATGAAAAAAGAAATATCACAACAGAAACTAAAGAAATACAGAAGATAATTAGAAATTACCTTGAAAACTTTTACTCCAATAAAATAGAAAATATCAAAGGCATCAACAAATTTCTAGAGTCATATGATTTGCCCAAATTGAATCAGTATGATATACACAATTTAAACAGATCAATTTCAAGTGATGAAACAGAAGATGCCATCAGAAGCCTACCAACCAAGAAAAGCCCAGGACCAGAAGGATACACAGCCAAGTTCTACAAGACATTTAAAGAATAACTAATACCAATACTCTCCAATTTATTTCAGGAAATAGAACAAGAGGGAGCACTTCCAAACTCATTCTATGAGGCCAATATCACCCTAATTCCAAAACCAGGCAAAGACACATCAAAAAAAGAAAACTTCAGACCAATATCTCTAATGAACATAGGTGTAAAAATTCTCAATAAAATTCTGGCAAACTGAATACAAAAACATATCAAAAAGATAGTACACCACGATCAAGTGGGTGTACTAGGGATGCAAGGTTGGTTTAATATATGGACATCAATAAATGTAATTCATCACATCAATAGACTTAAAGATAAGAACCATATGATTATCTCAATAGATGCAGAAAAAGCCTTCAACAAAATACAGCACCTTTTCATGTTCAAAACACTAGAAAAACTAGGGATAACGGGAATATATCTCAACATTGTAAAAGCTATCTATGCAAAGCCCCAGGCCAACCTCATTCTAAATGAAGAAAAATTGAAGGTATTCCCTCTAAAAACTGGAACAAGATAGGGATGCCCTCTTTCACCACTTCTATTTAACATAGTTCTTGAAACACTGGCTAGAGCAATTAGACAGACGAAAGAATTTAAAGGGATAAAAAATAGGTAAAGAAGAACTCAAATTAGCACTATTTTGAGTTCTTCTAGGTATAGCCATATGATTCTATACCTAGAAGACCCAAAAAATTCCACCAGAAAACTTCTGGAACTAGTAAAGAATTCAGCAAAGTAGTAGGATACAAAATCAACACCCATAAATCAAAGGCATTTCTGTATATCAGTGACAAATCCTCTGAAAGGGAAATGAGGAAAACCACTCCATTTACAACAGCATCAAAAAAAAAAAATTGGGAATCAACTTAATGAAAGACGTGAAAGACCTCTACAATGAAAACTACAAAACGCTAAAAAAAGAAAATTAAAGACGACCTTAAAAGATGGAAATACATATCTTGTTCTTGGATAGGCAGAATTAATATTGTTAAAATGGCCACACCACCAAAAGCACTATACAGATTTAGTGCAATTCCAATCAAAATCCCAATGACATTCCTCATAGAAATAGAAAAAGCGGTCATAAAATTCATCTGGAAAAATAAGAGACCCAGAATAGCTAAAGTAATCCTTATCAAGAATATTTAAGCAGGTGGCATCATTATACCAGACCTTAAACTAAACTACAGAGCAATAGTAAGAAAAAAAGCATGGTATTGGCAACAAAATAGACTGGTAGACCAAAGGTACCAAATACAGGACACAGAGACTAACCTACATAATTACAGTTATCTTACATGTGATAAAGGCACCAAAATGTACATTGGAGAAAGGATAGCCTCTTCAACAAATGGTGCTAGGAAAATTGGAAATTCATATGCAACAAAATGAAATTAAAACCCTGTCTATCAACATGCACAAAACCCAACTCAAAGTATGTCAAGGACCTAGGAATTAAACCAAAGACACTGTGTCTATTAGAAGAAAAAGCAGGCTCAAATCTCCATCATGTCGGAATAGGCCTCAACTTCCTTAAAAAGACTCCTATAGCACAAGAATTAATATCAAGAATCAATAAATGGGATGGATTCAAACTAAAAAGCTTCTTCTCAGCAAAAGAAACAATCTGTGAGGTGAATAGAGAGCCTACTAATTGGGAAAAAAATTCTTACCACACACACATCAGATAGAGCACTAATCTCTAGAATATATAAAGAACTCAAAAATCTTAACACCAAAAAAGCAAATAACCCAATCAACAAATGGGCCAAGGAACTGAACAGACTTCTCAGAAGAAGATATACAATCAATCAACAAATATATGAAAAAATGTTCAACTTCTCTAGCAATTAGAGAAATGCAAATCAAAACTACTCTAAAATTTCATCTTACTCCTGTCAGAATGGCAGCTATTAAGAATACAAACAAATGTTGGCAAGGATGTGGAGGAAAAGGCACACTCATACATTACTGGTGGGACTGCAAAGTGGAACCGCCAATATGGAAAGCAGTATGGAGAATCCTTGGAAAAACTGGGAATGGAACCACCTTTTGACCCAGCTATCCCTCTCCTCAGTCTATATCCAAAGGACTTAAAAATGGCATACTACAGGGACACAGCCACATCAATGTTTATACCAACACAATTCACAGTAGCTAAACAGAGGAACCAACCTAGATGCCCTTCAGTAGATGAATGGATAAAGAAAATGTGGTATATATACACAATGGAATATTATTCAGCATTAAAAGTGAATAAAATCATGGCATTTGCAGTTAAATGGATGGAGCTGGAAAATATAATGCTAAGTGAAATTAGCCAATCCCAAAAACCAAATGCCAAATGATTTCTCTGATTTAAGGATACTGATCCATAGTATGCTGTTGGGGGTGGGAGGATTAAATGAACTCTGGATAGGACAAAGGGAAAAAGGGGAAGGAGGGGAAAGGAGGGGGCACAGGAGTAGGAAAGAAGGTGGAATGCAAGGGTCATCATTACCTTAAGTACATGTATGAAGACACAAAGAATATGACTCTACTTTGCGTACAACCAGAGATGAAAAATTGTGCTTTATATGTGTAATATAAATTGTAATGCTTTCTGTTGTCATATATAACAAATTAAAAATTTTTTTAAAATGCTTTACAGACACTTTAATCACGAATCAATTCTGACAGTTAGACTCTTGCTCTACATATTCAATATCCAATTTTTAAATCAAAAGCCCTTTATTCAACTATAATCTTTCAAGAAAAAAGATAATTTAAAACAATGATTTTTTTATAAAGGAATTAAATTTCAACAAAGCAGAAAACAAACTATCTTAATATTTTAATAAGATTTTTTTACCAGACATTTATTAACTATGCAAAAGAGAACTTGACATTTAAGATTTGCTTTCAGGAAACACAAATTTAAGTCTAAGCAAGATTAAGCTTTACTAAAGCCAAATTTTTATTTAAACAAACCTTATAAAGCCAGTGTTATATTCAACTGTAAATACATTTAGGCTGACTAAAACTTCAAGAAATATAAAACCATTTTTAAACTAAAAGTTCTGAGTACTCCCTATAATACTAGGTGGGAAAAACTCCCTTTTGACCCTTTGAAGGCAGACACAACATTTTAAAATGCTGGCATACATTCAGATACAGTTTGGGGTCGGATGATTTATAACATTTAATTTCTCCCTTCTTAGGAATTCAAATACCAGTACTTATGGCTATTTGAACAACACTATTAGCAGAATTTGTGACGTTCAAACATATGTGTATATATACATATATGCATATGTATATATATAGAAGAATGCACACACCACACAATGATACATTCGCTATGGCATTCCATTTTAGGCAAGGTGGTAGCATGCATGATTATATGTCTTATTCTCTTGATCTTATGGCAGTAATACATGCTAGAGTGATAACACATACAACAAAGAGACTATTAAGGATTATGACTTTATTTCTCTGCTCTATAGTCCTTTACTATGCTTCTAAGAAATTTCCCAACAGTAAGTGAATCACAGTTGTATGACCACTTGATATCACAAAGAAATAGAGAACTAGAGAAATAAAGTAAGTGACTATGTGGTTTTATACAATCAAAAACAGAGAAACTTTTAAGAATGGAAGACATTGATCAGACAAAGCTCAGAAATTAGTTTACTTACTATAATAAAATAACTCTGTAAGCATGCCACTGTGAGCAAAAAAGTTTAGAAACATTGTTTCACTGTTAACATCTCATTACAAGCAATCAAATAGTAATGGTTTAGGCATTTTTCCCCAGAATCTCCTACCTTCTCAGATCTAATGATTCATACCATTTTTAATGTGAAAAGCAAAAGTCCTGGATTTGGTCTAACAATGAAAATTAAATTTTATAGCTACTTTTCTACTATATATATTGTACCTAGATTTTCATTGCTACGACATACCATACAAATCATACCTAACACTGATTTTTTAAGTTCTCTACAAACTGGGAAGCACTCCTTATTTATCTCAGAAATGAAGCAGTTTTCAACAATAATGGCATCTCTATATGTTTTACAGTTTATAAAATTTTCACTTTTATTATTTTATCTTTACTTTTTTGTATAGTAGAAATTATTATCTCCATCATATAAGTGAACAACTTAGGTGACCTGCCCAACATCCCTTACTTGGTTACAGTGCTACATCAAATCTTAAACTGTGGCCTGACTCCAAATTCTATAGTGTTCACAACATTACCTTTCCTTCTCTCACTATATTAATTACAAAAAGAAAAATAAAAACACATCAACTAAAATTATGGTATGTTGATCTCTGAACATAAGAAAATTTCTATATGGAATCATTTAAAAATAATGACTCTAGAAAAAAAGTATCTTAAATATATAGATTTTTGTTTGTTATGTTGTTTTTTTGTTTTTTGTTTTTTGTTTTTTTGGTCAATGCCTATGAATAAAATTTAAAGGGAAAAATACACTGAAATATCATACTAAAGTCATTTGAAGTCTTCAATGAATTACATCTTACCCTAAAAATAAGGACAGCAATGACACTATTATGTTCCTTCCTTAGTAATGGAGGAGAAATCTCTAGATTCTTAATAAGGTTTAACATCTGTTTTTTATCTCAAGAGATACATTGAAGGCAAAGAATGTAGTTAAAGGCTCTATTCACAGAGGGAAAAAAATTATTAAAAGAAAAAAGCAAGGCTGAGTTGTGGGTCAGTGGTAAAGTGCTCACCTAGCACATGTGAGGCACTAGGTTCAATCCTCAGCACCACATGTAAATAAACAAAATAAAGGTATTGTATCCTCCTACAACTAAAAATTTTTTTAAAAAAATTAAATTGAATATTTTATTAAAAATAGAGAATAAGATGGAAATTACACGGTTTGATTAAGCATCAGGATAACAGATTAGTCACACATGCCTACTCCTTCAAACCAACTCTTTTACTAACCAGGAAACATTTTTAAATATTATTAGATATGTAAAATTCAGCTCTTACAGTATGTGTTATATCATTTACTTTTTTAAAATATCAACTCATATATTTATTTTATAAAAAGTGAACATGAACACATTTGTGTGTGTATTCTATACAGATAATCCTTAATTTACGATGGTGCAATTTATGATTCTTAAACTTTACTATGGTGCAAAAGTGATTTGTATTCAGTGGAAACTATACTTTCAGTTCTGAATTTTGATCTTTTCCTGGTCTAGTGATACAGAAGATTCTTTCTCTTGCAATGTTGAGTAGTAGTAAGCCACAGCTCCCAATCAGCCACATGACCACCAAGGTAAACAACCAATACTCTACAGTGTACTATGTTGCTAAGCTATGATATTGGGAAAGTTAGTTGTATTAAATGTGTTTTTAACTTATTAGATTTTTCTTCTTCTTTTTTTCTTTTGGTGCTGGAAATTGAACCCAGAGTCTCACGCATGCTAAGCACATGCTCTACCACTGAGCTTATACCCCCAGCTAAACTTATTTTCAATTTACAATGGCTCTATTAGGACATAGCCCCAAAGTAAGTCAAGGAGCATCTATATATAACTTCAAATTACCTTAATGGTTTTGTCCATATCTCCATAGCACAGGGAGTTAAGAGAAATTTTGAAAGGCTTCCAAGCAGGATTCAGGTTATTTTTAATAACCTATAAAGATGAAGGTTGTAGGTTCCATTAGGATAACATCCAGTTCATTAACATTTAACTCTTTCCTGTCCTAGGTTCTTCCTATATTCTCATAATTCATCCCTCACCTTCTCATCCATTCAACTATTTCAATGAAAACTAGCTAGGATAATAATATATAACAGTTATATGAAAATTATAATAAATTGTCTAATCATGGTAAATTCTGAGAAAAGAAGAAAGTTATTGGTGAAACTTATGCACCAAACTGCAGCCTATTGATTTTGTTGGAAACTAAGAGTTTCATTGCTATGCACAAAAGATTTCAATATGAAATAATAAAAGGTAGAACAAAACTTGCTCTATTAGACTTGAATTGGAGAAATCAGTTAAAATTCACAATTTGGAAATTTTAATACCATATTTACATACATAATAAACAGATACACACAAATAAACATATTTCCCAGCAGTGTCCATTGAAAAGGTCTAAAAACAGTGATATCCTAGTATCTATGAGCATGTCTAGCACTCTAATCTTGGTGTATAAATAATACCACCTTTTATAGGAATAGGGTTATTTCAAAGAACTGCTTTATTCCAGCTTTAGGGCAGTATAAACTAAGAACATACTCTATCATAAAAAAAAGAGAATGATTAGGACTGGAGTTGTGGCTCAGTGGTAGAGCACTCACTTGGCATGTGTGAGGCCCTGGGTTCAATCCTCAGCACCACATATAAATAAATGAAATAAAAGATCCATTGACAAACAAAAAATATTTTAAAGAGAGAGAGAGAGAGAGAGAGAGAGAATGGTTAAAGAAATAGGATCATGTTAAAAGAACCCAGAAGTCATTAGAGCAAAAAGTTAAAAGAGGAATGCCTGCTAATGTGGGTAAAAGAATTTCAGAAAAAATAAAGTCACTATTTTATAGTCCCTGATATAATTGATTCAATCTAGGATTATCGATGGATACAGAAACCACTGGTTAAAATGTGAGAGAAGAAGCAATTCATCTGGTCCCAAAGTATCATACTACACACAACTTATTAATTACAAAGGGAAAAACAGAACTTAATGGTGGCAAAAATCTCATGATTTCTAGCTTAACCAATTAGGCAAGCCTAGCCCCATCAATATTGGGCAGCCAGGCACTACAAGTTCCCTGATGATGCAAAGAAAGGTACACATGTAGTGTTTTTGAAAGAAATGTCTGAGCTGGATCTAGTTGTGTAGAAAGAGAAGAATCCAGCATGTTAGACAATCTGGTTTTAATTATTCATGAGATCCAATGGCATGAAGGTACAGGGAAATAAACAAAAAGCCTTATACTTGGAACATAATAGCCAAATGCAAGACATGAGCCTTTACTGGATCCTGGATAAAACAAAACAAAATATATATCAAATATGTAGGACAACTGAGAAAATATGTGTATGAAGGGTATATTGAATGATGTTACTATATCAGGGGTTAAATGACTTCTTAAGCAGGATGGTGTAGAGCTCCCTGATTCTTGAGAAGTGCCTATAGTAGCATTTAACAGTGAAGATCATGATGTATATAGCCTACATTAGGATGGTTTTGCAAAAGAGAAATATATTTGTGTATAAGTGTGTATGCATGCACATATGTAAGAGAGAGAGAGAAAGAAAGAATACAAATGTGTCCAGGTAAGACCAACTGATGAGGGATACACGGGAACACATTTAGTGTTCTTTATAGTGTTTTAAGTTTTTCAAAATAAAAATAATTAAGAATGACAGAAACACTTCATTAAAATAAAAAAAATAAATGAGCATATTAACCTTGTATCTCTGGCTGCAAAAAGTCTGAACTCAAAGTAATATTTTTATTAACATATAATTTTTTTAAAATTCAGATTACTACAATTCCAAAGAAAAATTTCTCTCTGCTTTTAGATTCAGATATTTACCTCTGTTCGATGAACCATCAGCCAGTTTCCATCAGATGTCTGCTTGTGAAACTCCAGGTATGGGTCTGATTTTCCAAATAGATCCTATATTTAAGCAAACAAACAGCATTCATTCTTCTCTGAAACCATGTATTTCACCACTTTATGCAAGTTAGCAACCACCAGAATCTAACTCCAAAATATGAATGTATTGGTTGTAAACACAAATCCATCACCTTTCTCACTAACTTATCAACATGTTGAATTCTACTAGTGAGAATTATTAAGGCATTTGTGATATTCCTGTGTCTCATATCCTCACTTCTCAAAAACATGTCAGTTTTAAAATGTATTGATCAGATGGATCATCCAATAGAGGTGTTTGACTTGTTTTCAGCATTAACAGTTTCCATTAAACATCACTAAGCAGTTTCATGTAAATGATATCCCCAATATTGACCATACCAACTCTATGAAGGGAAGGGCAACTATCAGTGAGAAAATTAATTCAGAGGGGTTAAATGACTTTCCCAAGATGCTTAACCACTGAGGCACAGCCTACCCCCTTTTTTAATGTTTTATTTTGAGACAAGGTCTCATGAGATTGCTTATAGCCTAGCTAACTTACTGAGGCTAGAATCTTGACTTCTTATTTCACTCTTCAAAGTCTAATTCTTTCTTTTGCCACTGCTGAACTATTTTTATATACAAAGGGAACAAGGGTAGATTCATAGAGTGCATAATAGAAATATTTCAAGGGCACAAACTACATCTTCTATTCCTTCTGAAATTCACCAAAGTCCTCCTGTACAATGCTTAGGTATAGAGAGTGCTCAACAGTTCCCTTATTTCTATGCTCAACACACACAGAGATAAAATTATGGAATTATGTACAAATCACTCATAATGTTAAACTTGCGGTGAGATCATGGATGCCTTTCTCATTTTTGTTTATCTTTGTTTTGAAATGAATATACTCCTTAGCATATATTACTTACTATTTTTTAAAATAATAAGTAATAAATTTAACAGATGAACGTATAAAGACAATGTGGTGTATATACACAATGGAGTACTACTGAGCCATAAAGAAGAATGACTTTATGACATCTGCAAGTAAATAGATGGGTCTGGAGACTATCATGCTAAGTGAAATAAGCCAGTCCCAAAAAGCTAAAGGATGAATGTTTTTGCTGATATGTGGAAGCTAAACCACAATAAAGCAAGAGACAGGAAGAATAGATATTCAGTAGATTAGACAAAGGGGAATGAAGGGAAGGGAGAGAGATAGGAAAAGGAAAGAAAATGGAATGAATCCAAAATAATTTTCCTATGTACAAATCACAGAATGAATACATATGTGAATACACCATAGTAAATCCCACCATTGTGTGCATCTATAAGAACGGGGTACTAATAGAATAAGATATATTCCTTGCTTGTATAATAATGTCAAAATGAATGCTACTGTCATGCAAAACTAAAAATAATCAATAAAAAAATGAAAGGACACTTGTTAATTAATCCTTTAATAATATATGTCTCTGAAGAGTATTTTTTTGTCTCAAAATTAACCTCAGTATTAAATTAAGAACTAAGAAGATATTATTTCCCCGCTGAGCACAAAGTTTAATGTCAAGCAAATAACATACTTGGTAGAGTGAAAAATATAAATACAAAAACTATGCAGAACTTTAGCCTTATCTCTAAGAAAAATCTTAAGTAAATGACATAAGTCTCTCTGTGCCTCTCATTTCTAAAACTAATAACAATTCTACATAGATAAGTTAACTTTTCAAAAACACATTAACATGCTCTGCGTGACTTATCTTTAAAATAATCCCAGAGGAAAGACAGAATATGCTCATTACCATTTTTTTTTTTTGCTCATTACCATTTTGAAGGTCAAAAAACAGCCCTTGTTTGAAAGTTCATTAAATTGTCAGCATTAGTACTAAAACAAGAATTAAAAATTCCTAACTCTGATCTCCAGGATATACTAAGTGAAAAAATGAAGGTGGAAGAAGTGCGTATCTGGTATGTAACATTTATTTAAAGTCAGGGGGTGGCAAATATTAATACAAACACAAATACAAATCCATCAGTATATACTCAGATAAATAGCTATATGTATATATATGCAAGTGCATGTGTGTACAAATACATGTACATATACTAAAAATTTTAGATTTTTATGGAACTAAAGAATTAGGTCATAAGGCACAATTTTTATTTACTTTAATTTTTTAAAATTATTTTTTGTACCGGGGATTGAACTTAGGGGCACTTGACCAGTGAGACACATCCCCAGCCCTATTTTGTATTTTTATTTAGAGATAGGGGCTCACTGAGTTGTTTAGCACCTCACTTTTGCTGAGGCTGGTTTTGAACTCATGATTCTCCTGCCTCAGCTTCCCCAGCCACCTGGATTACAAGTGTGAGCCATCACAACTGGCCAATTTTTATTTTTGTTTATTTATTTATTTACTTACTTTTGTACCAGAGATTGCTCACCCACTGAGCCAAATTCCCAACCCTTTTATAAATTTTAATTTTTTTTCTTTTTTAAATTTTGACACAGGGTCTTGCTAAATTGCTGAGGTTGGCTTTGAATTTGAGCTCCTCCTGCTTCAACCTCCAGGGCTACTGGGATTGCAGATATGTGCCACCGTGCCTGGCTAAGCTTTTTTAAAATTACTACAATAGAGAAGAAAGAGGAAACAGGATAGGATAGACAGGAAGAGAAGCTAAATTTCTCAGAACTTCTTTTGCAGATTTGGTTTTGGAACTATAAAAGTCTTGTACATTATTTTAAAACCAAAATAGATTCTTGAGCCCAAGGATGCTTAACCACTGAGGCACAGCCTACCCCTTTTTTAAATGTTTTATTTTGAGACAAGGTCTCATGAGATTGCTTATAGCCTTGCTAAGTTACTGAGGCTAGATTCCAACCTGTGATCCTCCTGCTTCAGCCTCCTGTCACTGGTATTAAAGGCATGCGCCATCACACCAGGCTCAAACTAGATTTTTAAAATGAAATTGCTATGCTATCTTTCACCCTGCACAAAACTCAACTCAAGTGGATAAAGGACCTAGGTATTGACCAGAGACCCTGTGTCTACTAGAAGAAAATGCAGGCCCAAATCTCCATCATATAGGCTTAGGAACTGAATTTCTCAATAAGACTTCTAAACTGCAAGAAATAAAATCAAAAGAATCAATAAATGAGATAGTATCAAACTAAAAAGCTTCATCATAGCAAAGGAAACAATAAAGAACATGAACAGAGAGCCTAAGAATGGAAGAAAATCTTTGCCACCTGTGCCTCAAATAGAGCATTAATTTCCAGGATATATAAGGAACTCAAAAAACTTAACACCGAAAAGACAAATGACCAATAAATAAATGGGCAAAGAAACTGAATAGATGCTTCACAGAAGGAGAAATATGAATGGTCAACAAATATATGGAAAAATGTTCAACATCACTAGCAATTAGAGAAATGCAAATTAAAACTACACCGAGGGCCTGGCGCAGTGGTAATCCCAGTGGCTCAAGAGGCTGAGACAGGAGGATCGAGAGTTCAAAGCAAAAGCGAGGTGCTAGGCAACTCAGTGAGACCCTGTCTCTAAATAAAATACAAAATAGGGCTGGGGATGTGGCTCAGTGGTCAAGTTCCCTGAGTTCAAGCTCCAGAAAAACAACAACTACAAGAAAACCACACTGAGATTTCACCTCTCTCCAGTCAGAATGGCAATTATACAGAATACAAGCAACAATAAACGTTGGTGAGGATAACGATACACTCATACATTGCTGGTGGGACTGCAAATTGGTGCAACCACTCTGGAAAGCAGTATGGAGATACTTCAGAAAATGTGGAATGCAGTCACCATTTGACCCAGTAATCCACTACACAATATATACCCAAAGGACTTAAAATCAGCATATTAAAGTGATGCAACCACATCAATGTTTATAGTGCCTCAATTCACAATAGCTAAGGTATGAACCAACCTAGGTGCCCTTCAACAGATAAATGGATAAAGAGAATGTGGGGTGTGTGTGTGTGTGTTTGTGTGTGTGTGTGTGTGTGTGTGTGTGTACATGAAATGAAATATTACTTGGCCATAAAAAAAGAATGGAATTGTGGTATTTGCCAGTAAATATATGGATCTGGAGACTATCATGCTATGTGAAAGAAGCAAATCCCCCAAAACCAAAGGCTGAATATTCTCTCTGATATGCAGATGCTAACACACAATAAGGGAGCAGGGAGGGAAGAATATAAATTAATTGGATTAGACAAAAGGGAATGAGAAAAAGGAGGAGGATGGGAATAGGAAAGACAGTAGAATGAATCAGACATAACTTTCCTATGTGTATATATGAATACACAAGTCTAACTCCACATCTTGTACAACCACAAGAATGGGAAGTTATATTCCATGTATGTATAATATGTCAAAATACATTCTACTGTCATGTATATCTAAAAAGAACAAATTTTTAAAAAATTTTTTTAAAAAAGGAAGGGAGGAATTTACAGATCAAAAAAAAGAAAAGAAACTTAAGAGACACTTTAAACAATTACATTTTTTAAAGGGTCTTTAGAGATACACCAAAATAGAGCAGTCCTGGCAGCACACACCTATAATCTCATCTATTCAGGAGTCTGAAGCAGGAGGATCACAAATTCAAAATCAGCCTGGATGATTTAGCAAGACCATGTCAACATAATATAAAAAGGGCCGGGAGGTAGCTCAGCAATAGAGCACTTGCCTAGCCTGTGTAAGGTCCTGGTTTGATCCTCAGTAACACAGGGAGAAAAAAAGATACACCAAAATATTTACATATGAAATGATATGAATCTAAGAAGAGAGAAAATAGAGATAGATATGGATAGAGGTAAAAAAAAAAAAGGCAATGAGCTATAATTGATGAAGATGGGTTATGAGGATATGAAATTTTTTAAAAATACTATTCTATTTGTGTATGTATTTAGAGTTTTCCCAAAGAAAAGAAAGAAGTCCTGGGCAGGTTGCCTATATTCAAACTAAATTGTAAGTGTAAATGATGAAGAATATCAACTAGATCATAGAATTAAGTACAAAAACTGTTCAAAGAGGGCTGGGGTTGTAGCTCAGTGGTAGAGCACTTGCCTAGCATGTGTGAGGCACTGAGTTTCATTCTCAGCACCACATATAAATAACTGAATAAAATAAAGGTTTGTCAACATAAAAAAAAAATTGCTCAAAGAATGATCATAATCCATGCTATAAACTATAAGAAGGCTGGGGTTGTAGCTCAGTGGTAGAGCGCTTGCCTAGCATGTGTGAGGCACTGGGTTTCATTCTCAGCACCAAATATAAATAACTGAATAAAATAAAGGTTTGCCAACATAAAAAAATTGTTCAAAGAATGATCATAATCCATGCTATAAACTATATTACCGTGCTATTATGTGCCGGTATTCATCCTTCATTAAAAAAAAAAATCTTGGGATGCAAAAAGAACTGACTTGTAATTAATAAATCCAGGGCTTTTTGTTTCTCCCTAAAAGTAATCCAACTATTCTCATGACTTTAACAGTAACATTAACATTTACATTCAACTTTTCCTTTAATCTATACTAATTCTTTGAGTACACCTACTTCAAAGAGGTGAAAGGAAATAGGCTCTGTTTAAATACACACACACACACACACTCACACATACACACAGAATTTGGGAGTAACTAACACCCTACATTATGCTCAAACGATGGAGTTGAAATTAAATGATTATTTTCTCAAAAATAAATCAACATGAGGCAAAAACATAGTTTCTTGTTGAAATCTGCATGCTCTACATACCTTGTTATCCAGTTTTCTGGCTTCCATTTCAAACAAGACCACTCTATTATCCTTTATTTCTTCTGCTGAAATCTATGAGTAGATAAGTGAAAGAATATATGTTTACAGATTCTGATATACTAATGAACAAAGCACTTTTTAATCTGATAGCATATAAAGTCTGTACTAATAAAAGTGAATTCTACAATGTCTAATAAGAAATCGGTAGCAATACGAAAGATTTACCATTATTTATTTTTTGTGTGTGAAATAAATATCTTTTCCAAATATGCCAAGGCTGCATTATGCAACTTCTTTTTTAAGTGTGGTTTCCCGAACTGGAATCTTCCTATTCCATAGAAAAAAATGAAAGCCCTCAAAGATTGAAGGCTACCCTCTACACAAAACCCTCTAGAGCTCTCCAAACATTGAGAACCCAAGTAAATCACACCTGGAGAACTCTATGAATTAAAATATCAGATGAGGGCTGGGGTTGTGGCTCAATGGTAGAGCACTTGCCTAGCACATGTGAGGTGCGGGGTTCAATCCTCAGCACCACATAAAAATGAAAGAGAAAGAAAGAAAAAGAGAGGGAGAGAGAGAGAGAGAGAGAAAGGGAGAAAGAAAGGAAGGAAGGAAGGAAGGAAGGAAGGAAGGAAGGAAGGAAGGAAGGAAGGAAGAAAGAAAAAAATTGTGTCCAACTACAACATATATATCATATGTATCAGATGAGTGGTTTTTTTGGTTTGGGTCCCGCCCCCCCCAGTACTAGGGATCAAACACAGGGACTTTCTCATGATAGGCAAACATTCTAACACAAAGATATATCCCCAGCCCCAGATCAGTGTTTTTCATCAAGTGTAACTAAAAGACCTGTTCTACTTAAAAAATAAATTCTTAGGGGCTGGGAACCCAGTTCAGTGGTAGAGCACATGCCTAACTGACATGACCAAGCCTTGAGTTCAATCCGCAGCATCATACACACAAAACAACTTGTGGCTACCATGTCCCTAGAGAAATAACTACCGAATATGTTCTCTGCTCTACAAGAGGCAATACTGCCAACAGTCTGAATATTCTTATGCCCTTGGAAATCTGACCTAAAGCCAAACAGCTGCTCAAAAAATGTATTTGATGACTATAATAACCCTGAAACTCTCTCTAGGTAGCCAGGCTCTCATTCTCAGAGAGCTACAGTTAGAACTCTATTGCTCCAGGCAATGGTTTCTTGGACAGAAACTCCAGAAAAAATTTAAAAGCATGTCATTATGCAATTAAAAATCTAAAACATGATACAGCATATATTTATTTCCTTAGAGACAGTAGTGAACAATGGAAAATCTGAATGGGAAGATGGGTAGCAGAGTACAAGAACAAAAAGCAATGGTAAAAGTTTACAGGTTCAATAGCCATGTTATAATGTAATATCCATCTGTAATAAAATCCACCATGGAAAGTTTCTGTTATATTGTAATGGTTAATCTAGTCTGAGAGACTCCTAGGAAACATCTAGGATTAAGAGACTTCTAGGTGTGTCTATGAGGGTGTTTCCAAAGATGACTGGCATGTGGGGCATCAAACGGAAGGGGGAAGACCCACCCTGAATGAAGGTGACATTATCCAATAAACTGGGATGCCTGGATAGAAAAGAAGACAGAAGAAGGATTCTCCTTGAGCAGTGCATCTATTGCTGCTTCCATCTGCCTTGGACAACAGACTCCATCGCCTTCACTCTTACAAGGTGGACTCTGACCAGAGATTCTCCAGGGAGTTCCCAGGCCTTCAGTCTTAGACTAGGGCTGTATCATTGGTCCCCTTTGTTTGAGGATCAAGCTTCTTGGACTAAGCAGCTATTAGTTCATCCAGATCTCTCATGTGCAGACAGTGACTATGGTACTATTTAGCTTCTGATCATGTAAGCCAATTTAAAAATTCTCCTTTATAATTATATAGACATATAACCTGTTGGTTTCATTTCTCTAGAGAATCCTAATACACATATTGAGAGACCTGTTTCCTTTATAGAAAGTCAAGTTGATCCATTTGGATTAGTAGTTTCTAACTTGGAAATTGACTCTTTCATGGAACAGGAATAAGTTTCACCAAAATGTTCCTGACCTCTATGGGCAACTTAAAAAACTGAAAGAAGGCATTCCCACGCTGACTTTTTCTCCTTTTTTTGCACAGCACACTTTCTATTTGTGATTACTATAATGCAAGGGTGGATGGAAAGGCAACATTTGAGATCAAGTAATAAAGCATGGCTAAAAAATATTTGTCTGATATGTATAATTTCAGCATTATGCTAAATATTTTGAGACAAAAGACAAAGTATCTTTACCGTAATGCTCCCTTTCCCTGCAGGTTTGCCATTTTTAAGTAACAGTGGTCTAGTTAGCTTCTTACTGGAAACAATCTGTTAAAATTGGAAGTAACAGAAAGAGCTATTTCACTTTAAACTGAATAGTTAAAAAAAAAAAAAAAGAATGAGCATAAAATTCACTTAGAGTCATTTGAAATGGAAACATTAAGTCCATTCCTTAAAGATCTAGAGATTATAAGGAGATTTAAAATGCATCTACACATTTAAAACCCACTGGAAAAGATTTCCAAAGACCCCACTCTGGCAAGATACAATCTCCCCACTCACAAATTCTTTATTAATTCCATCATAATTAAACTTCTTTCTTGTAACAGAAAAAGAAGTTCAGATTATCATCTCCTAGACAGATCACCGAGCTAAAACCCCTCGAGGTATAAATCAGGCCTCAGAACACTAAATTTTTCAACTGATGCACAATTTCGATATTTAACTTCCACAAAATATCATCTTGCTTAAAATAATATATACCTACGTACTTCCCAACTGATATATCTCTCAAATCCACTAGAATTTTAGCTATCTAGTGTTTTTTACCCAAAATAAATATCTAATTTTCTCTTTAATACTATTGGTGAATCTTATAAAACTGATCAATTCCACATTGCCCTTGAGACACAGGGCATGATTTTCCAATAAGCCAAGCCAACCCCGAAAAATTAACTCACGAAAAACAAATTTGAATGATAAATTCACATGTTGAAAAAGAAATGACTTCTCCTTCCTGATGCCTCCTTGGGTTTATACAAATGGGTATGATCTCTCCTGATAAGCCTGATACGGCACCCCTGCTGTAACCCAGCTCATCATGTAGAGAGAGGACAGATAATAAGGCAACTACAATAAATAGAGTGAGAAGTAGTGGAGAGTGCTAAAGTGAACTCAGGGTAGGCATTAAACTAGTCCAGGAGGCCAGGGAAGTTTTATGGAGTAAATGGGGTTAAAATGAGTGGAAAAAGAACAAGTCACGTAAAAGAATGGTTTTGAGGCATCAGAGGCTGAGAGGTACCAGTCATACTAGTCAGAACACCAGGGAGTTAATGTGACTTCAATAGGATTCATGACTCAAATATAACAAAATTACACTGAGCTCTGCAGTAACTATAGCAGTGATATTATTTATTGAAATGCCAAATGAAGCACCCCAATTCAAAAGAATGAATAGGCTTTGCCAGAGAAACATGGTCCTTGCCTTTACGAAAAATAAGATAAATTCTATAATGTTTAAGCCAACCATATCAATATATGAATTCAATCTTTAACACAATTACATGCTTTTCAACTTAAAAAATTAAACTAATGAACACTCATCAAAAACATCCAAGTCTCCAGTGAAAATGCAAACAAAGTAGAATATAGCAGCTATTTATACTTACTTGTCCAAGGGTACATTCACATTCTCCTAAGAAGTCGTCATCACTCAGTTCGATAGTTTTGTTGTCAATATCATAAATCCCAAATTTCAATTTCTGAACCACTTCGAAGTAGTAATCAATAATAAATGTCTTAGAAAATTTGGGACTCAAGCAATTCTTAATCCTTTCTGTGCGCTCAACCTACACCCATTCCCCAAACAAAACAAAACAAAGTGTCTTCAGATCAAAGGTATACTTCAGTTTTAACATCTTTGCTTACTAAACATAATTATAGACATGAAAACCAAAAGAAGTTTCTTTTTAATGTGCATGAAGAATTCCACAATCAAGTACAAGCTTGTCCAAAAAAAAAAAAAAAAACTATATTAACAGATGAGATGGTTCTATTATTTTTAACTTATTAAATAAACTCCTCACATTGTGAAAAATGAGATTCAGTTTTCTTTTCACCTAAATTACTTAGTATTACCTCATACCACTGTTGACCACTCGTGTTCAAAAATAAAACACATAACGGGTCTGATTTTGATGCTACATCTTTATCCAAGAGATTGTCACAGGAAACATTCAGCTCCACCTTCGTGACACACTGAGCAGCCATCTCTCGAGCTGTGAGAAAACCAGTGTGATAAGAAAGCAAATTAAATAGAGTTTTGAAGAAGCATACTCATTCCTAATGGAATTTGAGAACTGTCAGAATGTGCTCAGAGCAAGCATACTAGAATGAAATTGTTGCATGAGCCTGCTGGTGATTTGGTGTCTATTAGCTCATCTATGATATTGTTTTATACTCCTGCTGAAATAAAACTTGTTATATGACAGTAAAATATAGCTTTTAATATGACAATTAATATACATTATTCTTCTTTTCACCTTGCTAGACATTCTACCATTCTGAAAAAGCCCATGCATAATCTTAATTCTTGACTTAAAGGTAAATATCACTATAAAACAAAACAGAATAAACTACAACTTTGCCTTTACTTTTCTTGGCTTATTTAACAAGATTCTGAATAGGTTATTTTCTGTTTTCAAACAATTTTGTCAAAGACTCAAACCTAGGGAATGAAAGACTCAAAGTAACCCCTTCTCTCCATTTTACCCACAGCTTCACATATTTTGCAGCCATGGGTCTCAATCTTGGCTGCTTATTGGTATCATCTGGGGGAATTTACAGAGTTGCTGATACCACAGAGAAATTTAACTAGTTTAGGGTACAACTTGGCCATCAGCTTCTTAGATTATTCGAAGGTGTCATGAGGTTGACAGACCTCTTGTCCTACAAAGAACATCCAGCAAATTGGTGTGATGCATCTTCTCTCATGATTTGCTAAGAAATCCCAGAATTAGCCTAACTTCCACACACTTCTTCCCCAACTGCCAATCAATATATTATGCAGTATTTCATCTCAGAGAATGAAAAGGACTACCAGGTGTCACCATGAAGAGGAACCAGGCATTGCATTCCCTAGATGGATGCTGGATGTCCACTTAGCCAGCTGTTCAGCAAGTTCTGAAGATGGAAGGGTGCCTCCTCCCCTAGAACCACAGGGAAACACCCTAGAATGTAGAGTGGTCAGTGTCATTTGACTTGCACTTTGAGATCTAGCTGAACTTCTGGAAAAACAGGAATAAATTCACTCATCATCTTGTTGTATTTAAACATGGCAGTAGCACTGGGTATGGTGTTACACATCTGTAATCCTAGCTACTTGGGAGGTTGAAGCAGGAGGATTATAAGTTCACAGCCAGGCTGAGTAACTTAGCAAGACCCTGTCTCAAAGTAAAAAGGACTGGAGATGTATCTTAGTGGTAGAGTATCCCTGGTTCCATCTTCAGTACAAAAAATTTTTTTAAAAAATTTTTTTAATTAAATAAATAAATAAATACACACACACACACACACACACACACACACACATATATATATATATATAAACACATACATATGCATGTGTTTATGGCAGTATGGCAGTAGCATTTCTGTGTTGTATAAAATGCCTAATCAAGTACAAAAATGTAAGAATTACTATTAGGAGTTATTTGACAATGTCAAAAAACAATTCATGTCTTTTGAAAACTCTTTAGTCTAATGGACTCTCTAAAACCAGTACCAACACTATGACAAAAAATCAATATTATCATTAAGATCCCTAAATTAATTGAGACTAAGAATAATATGGTTGGTTCTAGTAGTACCTATAAATTCCTGTTAAAAGCAATGCTACAGGGTTGGAGTTGTGGCTCAGCGGTAGAGTGCTGGCCTTGCGTGTGCAAGGTCCTGGGTTCAATCCTCAGTACCACATAAAAATAAATAAATAAAATAAAGGTATTTTTTTAAAAAAGCAATGCTACATGCATACACCTGCACCTTAGGAAAGAATTATTCCTTAATGAAGGAAAAAAATTCCCCCCAAATCCCCAGTTTGTCTCCTAAACCCAGGGATACCTATAGTAAAACTAAAAATTCTATGTCTTTTATAAAGCCCAATGTTTTGGTTTGGTTTGGTTAGGTTTAGTTTTTTGCCATTACAATATGCATCAAATGGCTAAATGCAAATACATAATAGTGACAATATGTACAAAAAATATAAATGGCAAGGAAAAGTCAAAGAAGCAGTCAGAGGAGAATTAACAGTGTGGATGAGACATTGCCTAGGCTTTAAAAGATTCAATTTGAGCAGGTGAAATGTTAGCACACAGTCAGGAAAGAGCAGGACACTCAAAGGCACAGTGGGGACACCTCATCATGTGTCATAGAACTAAGCTATGTGAACAAAGGAAGAGCTGAACAGGTTGACCTGCCCTGTGAGCCAGCCTGAAGGACTAGATCTGTGCGTAACAGGATACTATTAGAAATGCACAAACCAGATATAATAGGATGAAACCCCTGATTAAAATGTCACTTGTCAATTTTTTTCTAATTCTACAGTGTATTATAATTTAGAACACTCTAACAAGATACAACTCTGACATGATACGAAAAATGTCACTTTATCAAGCAATAAATGAGATAAAATTCAATACCAAAATCAGCATGTATTTTTACCATCCAATTCAGATTAGTTATTTCTTTTCTGAAGCATATGTATATAATATCAGAGGGCATTTGTATGAGTAGTGATAATACACCAATCAATCCTATTTACTTTGATTTATCAAAAAAAATAACAGTACTGAGCCCAGCCTGGTGGCACATGCCTGTAACCCCAGAGGCTCAGGAGGCTGAGGCAGAAGGATTGCAATTTCAAAGCCAGACTCAGCAACTTAGCAAGGCCCTGAGCAACTCACTAAGACTCTATCTCAAAGGAAAAAAAAAAAAAAGAAAGAAAAAGAAAAAGACTATAGATGTGGTTCAGTGATTAAGCACAACTGGGTTCAATCCCTGGTACGAAAAAAAAAAAAAAAAAAATGAAGTGTTGAAAACCTAACAAGAGACAAGAAACTAATAAGAAATTAGGAAAAAATAAAAATAATAATAATAATAACAGTTAATCTGAAGATATTCTCATCCATGAAAGCTCTAACATATTGGCACAGAGTCTCATTCACAAACTTACATCCTCTAGCCCTGCCCCTGTGTGTAATTTGATCTTTACCCTTTTTTTAAGAGCTACTATATTCATCCCTGAAATCAGACTGTGTGAGCTTTTACCTAGATTTCCTCACTTCCACCACTTACTGGTGGCCTTTAGTCTGTGTCCTCTGGGTTCTTCACATACAAAATGAAAACAGCTGTCCCTGCCTCAAAGAATTGTTGTAAGGCCTGAATAGGTTAATATATTTAAACAGTGTCTCGTACATGGCACATATACACATTTTCTAATTTTGTTACCTTAGCACTACCTGCTTCTTGGGTCTAATCCTTTCATCTTTCCCATGTTCATATTTTTTAATTATTCCATTCCACGATGATTTTCCTGATTATTCCAACCCACACCAAGTTGATCCTTTGAATTCCTGCTGCACTAAAAGTAACAGTTTACCACAGTAAGAACAAGATCAAAGTTAGAGTAATGCACACCTGAGTTGAATCCTACATCTCATGCTGAGTAACCACATGTAAGTCACTTCAACTTCCTGACCCAAGATTTCCTTATTAGAAAAAAACAGAAAACAGCCAATAAGCTTCTAAATCTGATATGCCCAGCGTCTTGCTCTTCCTAACGTAGAATCTGTGGAATGTTATTTGTATGATTTTTTTTCTTTTTGCATAAGGAAGTTTAGAGTCTTGTAAATTGGCCTGGAATGAACAAAGATCACTGAGGCCCCCCCCCCAAAGAATAACACATAGGGAATTCTCTAATAGTCAACCAGAAAAGTCTTAAGTTTCTAAGAATGGGAAAAACTCAACAGAGAATGAAGATATTTCTGTGCAAAGTCAGTGTCATAACAGAGGCACAACATATCAGTAGAGCATTATGTTTTTCCCACAAAATGCTCATACAAAAGTTACAAAAACAACATGCCAGGCACAGCAGATTATTTAGCAAATTGCTGACAGTTACATTACTGCACTATTGCCAGGAAGCAAATTCCCTCTATTAGCAGCATTCCCACCCCCATCCCACACCCCCGAAAATGACTCTGACTGCATGCAGCCTCCCTTTTATCTAAAAACCCATTATGACTGAATGGCAAATGGAAGAAATTACATAAGCACTCAGGTCTGGAACCTCGTAATAGCAACATTCATGAAGATGCTGTTTTCATTTCCTTTCTAGTAATTATCTAGCACTGATAATTTTTTTTAAATATCAAGAAGATATCTCATCTATAAATCATGATGGGAGACTATAACATAAATTGTTTATAACCTTTGAGTATGGAAAACAGATGATTTTACTGGGACAAATGACTAGGCAGAAGTATGTATGAACAAATAAAGAATGATTCTATGAATTTCACTCCCAAAAGAATAGGATGAGCCAGGCACAGAGGCATGCACCTTAATCTCTGTTCTCAGGAGCCTGAAGCAGGAAAATTGTTGAGGCTGGCTAGGCAACAAACCTAAGTAATCACTGGGACTAGACAACAGCTTCCCTACTATACTGGAAAAGGGTTTGGTTCAAGCAACTCTTCTTAAATGCATATAACTCCTAGAAATACTAATAACTTTCTGAATCAACATTATAACACAGATCACTCAAAGGAATTGAAAATTAAAGTCTGATATTTGAAGTGGAATCCAATATGTGAAATTTAAAGGATATGATTGATCACTTTCATGCCCTGGCTGAAAATCTTGAAGTCTTATCTACTTCCTCATTTCCCATCTCCCTGTAAATCTACTCCTTCCATTCAATCAGAATGTCATGGAGAGTCTCCCTATTTTAGTCCTAAATCTCTCAAAACGTGCAGGTACAGACACTTCCCTAAACCCACACTCACAACCCTACCTCATGTCTCCCATATGGCTCACCCACCAAATGTAATAGTCTCCTAATGGGTATCCCACTGCCATCTTCTCTCCATTCACATCATGATTTTACCACTACTGATTAAAAAACAAAAAATCGTTAAACTAAGCCTGAATTCAGGACTCAACCCACATGTCTCCAGCCTATGTGAGCAACTTCCTCTGCAACTCTAAGTTCTTTGAGATCCAATTCAAATTTCCAAATGATACTTCCTCTATAAAGTTGATGCTGATAATAAAAAGAGAGAGAGAGAGAGAGAGAGAGAGAGAGAGAGAGAAGACGGGCATGTGAAAGGAAAGGTGAAATTTGGAAAGACAATAAATAATTCCATGCATCTGGATAGTTTTTATTTTTTCAAATTGCTTCCAAAGAATATAATATCCCTGAAAATTTAAAAAGAAAAACTGTATGTTGGGCTGAATAAGTATTACTATCCATATCTCATGGCTATAACTATGTTAGCATTCAAATATCTGAATTAATAACCCTGGAGTATGTTGATGATTTTTAGCTCCTTGTTAATTTTCAAAACAATACAATAGTGCTTGAAACTGTGATTAAATTCTCAGATGACTTTGAAAAACAATGCACTTCAGCAAACTTAACATTGGGCCCAGTCTATTAAGTAGACGTAGCATAATAAGGAAGTAAGTTTTACTACCTTCCATAGCATCTCACATTATTAAGATCTCAGCATATAACATGACAGCAATAGGTATTAGATTTGGGATATCATTTAAAAAAGAAGAATCTCCAGGGGTTGGGGCTGGGGCTCAGTTATGGAATTTGTGTTTAGCATGTGCAAAGCTCTGGGTTTAATCCCCACCACTCTTCACTGTCCAAAAAAAAAAAAATGTTTACAGATTCTTAAACTATCATAGTAAAATCTAAATAGTGAAACTATTGCTGATACTTTGATACATAGAATTGGGGAAGGCAGGAGTTATAACAAAAGTATCTATATCTATCTATAACAAAAGTTATAACAAAAGTATCATTCCTACTTAAAATAAGAAGTATGAACAGTTTAATCTTGTTTTTATTGTTTCAAAGTTTACAACTAAGATAATTTCTCTAGAAAATTCGGAAGATATATTATGCTATTCCATGATTTGCTACAGAGTTCAGTTAATATGTTTCATGTTATACTACTTTTCTAATCCCTTGGCCACATTTTAGAAATGTCACTAATTTTATTTTCAAGCCAATCAAAGGAATACTTCATCATAGGTTCTCCCAGGGGTGGAACCTGTTATCAGAATTTCTCCTGTGTCCTAGTCTCTACTGAGTCTTGACTCTAAATGCAATCTTTCCAAAGCCAGGGTTATTTTCTTCTCTTCCCTGAACATATATAACACTTAACTGGAAAAGAAGTATTTCACATTTTGCCACTATGTGCTCCTCATTAGTTTAAGGTATAGAACAATATAAAAATTCTTCCAGTTTAAAGCTGCAACTACAACTACTTTCATTCTCGAAATCTGTAGGGCTGGGGTTGTTTTTGGTAAGAGTGAGTGCCTAGCATGCACAAGGTCCTGGGTTCAATCCCCAGCAACAGAATATAAACATCACATATTAACCATCACTGTGTTGATGTTTGTAAGTTTTCTGATTTTAAGAATACTCATTCCAAGATTGTTTACCACATATATCTCAGTTGTTTTTAACTTTTTGGCAAACATTTTTATATTTCTCAACTATAACAGCACTATTCCTTCTTTCAGCATCTTCTATGTGTCAAGCACCATTACAAAGTGCTGGGGAATCAATAATGAACAAAACAGACAAATGGACTAGGAGTATAACTCAGTGATAGAGCGCTTGACTAGCATGTGCAAAGCCCTGGGTTTGAACCCCAGTATTGCAAAATGAAAAACAAAAACAGACAATCATCCTTATCCTCAAGAGGTTATACTACAGAGAAACAATTAATAGAGATAAACATGTAAAATAAATAGAATGTTAGGTGGAAGTAAGTTCCAGGAGAAAAAATACAGCAGGAAAAGGAAAGAGCAGGAAGTACAGAAAGTACTTTGCAATTTTAGATATTTTATAAATTTCTTTGACAAAACCATAAGGACATATTTATTTTGATTTTCATTTCTTTAAAAAAAAAATCTGATACCTAAACAGATAGCAGGATGGACCACAAGTTCCTCTTTACATTTGTGAATATCTATTTTAACAGGTACTGATTATCATCTTATAGACTAGAGGTATGGTGAAACACATGCATGAGGCACTGGGTTCAGTCCCCAGCACCACATAAAATAAATAAATAAAATAAAGATATTGTATCCACCTAGAACTAAAAAGAAATTTAAAAAATTACTGAAGTACTCTGATGATATTGAATTGCAGCCACATTGCTGCTTTGGTAACTTTCACAGGACTTAGATGTAATTTATCCATTTGGTAAGAGGATGTTTCAAAATAATTTGCTGAAACCATTGTGTGATATTTCCTTTCATTTGTTCAAAGGGAAACTGTATTTATATGCTATCTGTCTAATGCATATGGGGAAATCTGACCATCACACTAATTTTAATGTCTTTTTAAAATTTACAATTGCATTCTGATAAGTTGACATATATTAAAAGAATATACATCCCTTCCAAAAGAATCCCAATATCATCCTATTCCCAAACTTCTTCAAATACATTTAAACCAGCATAATACACTTAAATGTAGTTATCAGACTCTTATCAAAATGTACATAACTGCTTTTGATTATGACTATCAAAAACCTAAATAATGTTGTTAAATAAAACCTATGCTATGTAGTAATCTAAACCTCCTTTCTGGCTAATCTTTTAACTATAAAAGAAAAAAAAACAGACAATCATCTTTATCCTCAAAGGTTATACTATAGAGAGACAATTAATAGAGATCAACATGTAAACATAAATAAACATAACATAGAAAATACCCTAATTTGTTTGTATTTTAACCTAGTCAACAATCCTTGGAAGATAAATAAGAACATGGGGGAAAACACTGGTGAGAAGGAAGTTAAACTGGAGGGTGAGCATACAATACGAATGCCCTAACTAGGACAGCTCAAGCTTGCTGAACAATACTACCAATGAAACTGGCATTGATTCTTGCTAAAAGATTCACCTCAGTGATCATACCCTGATAAACACTGGTAGCTCATTATAAAGCTTTGAAGGTCAAAATGTCATGTGATCATTTTTCACATCCAACATTAACTTTCTTAGTTTTGCTGACAGGCATACTTCCTAACCCAATAAATCACTGATGAAAAAAGTTTTGGAAAAGAGAAAGACTAACAACAGCAGAAAAAAGGCCAGTGATAGCAACAAAAAAGAAAGAGAGCAGATACTGCAAAGGAAATATTCAGTAGTAACAGCATTGTAAAGAGTATAAATAAAATTTATTTATTTATTTATTTATTTATTTATTTATTTATTTATTTATTTATTTATTTTGCAGTACTGAAATTAAACCCAGGGTTTTGGCATGTTATTATTGTAAGAGCTGTGCCATGGAGCACCATTCCAGTCTAATAAAATACATTAAAATGTGTAATTCTTAGATTGTCTTGAATTTTTGTGGAGATAAAGACATTCTTATAGCTGGATGCAATGGTAGACTCCTATGATCACAGTGATTTGGGAGGCTGAGGAAAGAGGATCACAAGTTCGAGGCTAGCCTCAGCAACTTAGCAAGACCTCAGCAACTTAGTGTGACTTTGTCTCAAAAAATAAATAAATAAATAGGACTAGGGATGTAGCTTAGTGGTAAAGCAACCCCAGATTCAATCCCCAGTGCCAAAAGAAAAAAAAAATGTTTACAGTTATAGGTAAAATTAGGAGAGGTGTCCAATCATTATGATATCCTTAGAAGCAAAGAATCCCCCTTTTTTTTTTCCCTCATGCTGGAACTTCCTTTTCTTCAGGAACTAGACCTGAGAGAGAAGTGCACACTTTGTCGCTGGGTTTGTGCCATACACCTTTTAATCTGAGGAGACCTGAAATTCAATTCTACCTAAAATCCAGAGAGTTACAGCATGGTCCAGTCCCAGGGAATTGCCTCTAAATTTTTTCAGTCCAGAGTAGAATGGATTTTTCTAGTTGCCTTTTAAAAAATTCTCACAAAGGCAAAAGTGTCCCTGAATGCCACACATTAAAGTCTGACACTATTGGTGTCACTATAATTGCCATCACATATGTCGTCTGTTCTCAGTTCCCTTTTCTTTTTGTATATTTTTCTGTTTTCCTCTACCTGTGCTCTTGACTGTGTAAATTGTATTTGGCTCCTGGCACTCAGGGCTGTAATTTGCTAACCCCAATTAATGACAATGGCAGTATAAATGTAAATATATACAGCTTACGGGTAGGTGTCAGGTACTTTGCCAAGTGTTTTACAAATATGATTTTATTTAATTCTCATAAAACTACGTCATATAGAAGTATTAACTTTATTTTACAAATACAGAAACAGACCCTACAAGGTTAAATATGTCACCCAGCGTCAGACAACAAACAAACCTCATGCATAGACTTGAAACCTGAATATCTGTCTTATCCCAGACTATAATGTTCTTTTACACTGTCATAAAGCTTGAGCCCTAAAATTTTACAGATCTGAATTCTAATCCTAATGCTATCACTTACCACTTGTGTGATTTCATAAATTATTCAATCCGTTTCCTGGAGTATGAAAAAGAATAACAATACCACTTAAGTTTGTGGTTGTGAGCATTAAATGAGGTCACATAAATTTTGCTTAGAAAGTTGAAGGGCACTGCAATCAATAATAGCGATATTTAACCCCACTCTTCCCTCTATTTGATTATCCATTACAAAGGCAGTCACGAAAAGATGATAATAAGGGGAAACAAAAGTTGCAGATAATCACCGATTGCATCAAGTGTTACATTAATGGTCAATTCCTTCGGTCAAGTTTCTGGCACTGCAAAATAAGTGCAATTGCAGTTCCTCCACGCCCCTTGTACAGTGAACCCAAAGCAATGAAAGAATTTTGGTAGTGGAACAGGAACACGATCTGCTAAGAATATTCCTCATGTTGTTCTTGCTTTATACTCTACTAAAATCAGTAGTCACCTTTCCCACTTCACCTGGTAGCTTCTACTCAGTTACTCTGAAGCGATGTTTCACCACAAGTGTAGTTTAGTAAACCCATCCCTCTTCCCTTGGGGGCGGTGCGTTGGATTTCGGGGCATGTCACCCTAATCTGGGCTACAGGCCCAACTCTCCCTTCTCCTGGGAGGTTGGCGAATCCTGGGCATCCCCCGCCCAGGTGCTGGAGCTCCAGCCCAGGCAGCGCCTCGCGGCCCAGAGCTCCACCTGGAGCCCAGGCTCCTCCGGGAGACGCTGGCCGGCCCCGGGTCGCAAAACGCCGCCACACTCGCCTGCAGTAGAACGTAAGCCCTCAGCGCACGCTGCATTATCTCTGACCCCGGGAAGCCCAGGGTGAACTTCCAGAGAGAGGGCCGAGCGGGCCCAGCAGCGCGAAGCCTACGCGCCCAGATTCTCTGGTCCAAGTCCAGGTCTATCCTCCCCCGAAAAGCTGGTGGTTTACGGGGGCCGGCCGTGTGGCCCCCCG
>NW_026000093.1:34664105-34675099 GCF_001458135.2 Marmota marmota marmota | reverse complement strand
GCAGAGCGCCTGGGATTTACAGCGGGAACCTGGGGGGCGTTGAGCCGGGGTTGGGGTGCTCCGAGGGTGCCTACAGCACGCCGCGCCCACTCAAGACCACACGAGGCTCCACCCACCACCCGCCAGGCTGGCCTTTTTACTCTGCAGATCTGTTAACTGCCTATAGGCTGGAGTTTCAAGGCTGCTTAGGGTGTCCCTTGTTTACCAAAAATCCAAAGTTGGCGTTAGGCCTTAAAATAAGTTGCTGCACCAAAATAAACTCCTAAAGGATAAAAGAATTACAGTATTTGAGAAAATGTATACCATATATGAATCAAGAAAAACAACATGAAAATAGTGAAATTCTAGCTCTTAACCATACTTGGGAGTTTTTTCAATGGGTGCAGTACCAGGATCATTTTACATCCTTAATTTCACTTAATTCTTGAATTTTTTGTGAGGCATTTAGCACCATTATCCCCATACCATAAATAAGAAAGCTACGATGGAGTAACATGAGATTTCGTAGCTAACTGGTCTAGTTGCCAAAAGTCAGAGTCTACTAAGTGAACTAACCCCGCTAGTCGATGCTGCCACTCAACTGAGCATTAACCACTGTGGAAGATTCTGCTACATTTGCTTAAGATTTTAGGACCTCTGCGGGAGGAAACAGGGACAAAGTCAATAGACAAACCCACTAGAAATAATATTTGCCACAAACCTGACAAACAAAGGTGTCGCAAGTTCACTTAAATTGACAAAGGGGTAGTAGGGAAAACTCAATAGAAAAATGGGCAAAGGATAATTTTTTTTAATTATAGAAGAAATGGAAAATGAAACAAATAAAGAAATACAGACATTCCTAAGTAAAAACTTAACTCAATCCAAAAAATGTAAACTAAACATTTTTTAAAATCATATAAGTGCCATTTATTTATTCAACAAACATGTCCTGTGTGCCTACTGCGTCAAATATTGTTCTAGACTTATGATAAATCTGTGAGCAAGAAAGGCTCTTCTATCCTAGATGAGGGACAAATAATAATAATTAAAAACAAAAGATATCTCAATAATAAGTGTTATGAATGAAAGTTATACAGGCTGTTGTGAAAGATGTAAGGATAATAATGGGAACTTACTTAGACCGGAGATCAGGGAAGCCCTCTCTAAGGTGGTGTTATTTGATTAGAGACTTGAAAAATAGAAAGGCTGGCATAATGGCCTAGTCTGAAAGTTGAGGCAGGAGGATGCCAAATTCAAGGTCAGAATGAGGAATTTAGTGAGATATTGTCTCAAAATAAAAATTAATTAATTAAAAGGGCTGGGGTATAGCTCAATGGTAGAATGCTTGCCTACCACGCACATGGCCTGGGATTATATCCTTAGTACAATGAGAAAGAGATAAGGGGAATTAAGGGAGGGAAGAGAAGGGAAGGGAAAGGAAGCCATGAGGGGAGGGGGGGGTACAGGGGAGGGGAGAAGGAGGAAGAAAGAAAGAGAGGAAGAATGAAAGAGGGAGGGTGGAAAAGAAAGAGAGGAAGGAAGGAATGAGAATAGGAAAGAAAAGGAGAAATGGAGGGAAGAAGAAAAGAAGGAACCAATCATGCAAAGATCTGTGGATAGAAGAATATTAGGACAAAGACAGGAACAAACTTAGCAAATTTCAAGCATAGAAACAACTTCTTTGTGGCTAGAGTGGAGAGGTAGGAGGAGATAAGTGGGTTTTTTGTTTGTTTGGTGGTGGTTATAACTAAAGGTATCTGGTTTTATTTTCTTATCCTGTTTCTCTGTTTAATTGAAGGTCCCCAGACACAAATTGGAAATTTCTATATTTCTCAGAATACATAGTATCCACACATAACCTTCCCAAATTTTGTCTTCACTAAAGTGGAGACAGAGTAGAGACAAGGAGATGGTATTGAACTTTTAGTATCCAAAAAAGGAATCTATCATTTGACCACACAGTGCCATAGTATTCAGTGTACTTATTCATTCTTTTCAGTGTCTAAATTCCTTTCCATATTTGTTCTCACTCATTAATTTGTCCTTACCTATTAATTCATGCATACTAAGCATACACTCTACCATTGAACTCTTGCAATTACCTCTGAGGTCCTACATTACTTGGCCCCCATCTCATCTCTGACCTTACTCTTACTCTTCCTCTCCTTGCTCACTTTACTCCATCTATGCAGGATTTACTTTCATGGAAAATGAAAGGACAGACCTTTGCACTTTCCTTTTCCTCTACATGCAAAGCTCTTTCCCTAAATATCTTCATGGCTTAATTCTTCTTTGAGTTTTTATTCAAAGTTCTCCTTTGTGAGATCTTCTTTGGCCATCACCTTAATCCAAATTGCAATGCCTGGGCTGGGGGATGTAGCTCAATGGTACAGCATACGTGAGGTCCTGAGTTCAATCCCCAACACTGAGAAAAAGAAAAGTAAAATAAAATTCGACTACCTACATGGGAATATACTTTATACCCCTTCTACTTTATTTTTCTCATTAGCATTTATTGCCATCTAACATATTACATCTTTTATTATTTATTTTATTTACTGACTGTGTTTCCCCAACTAGAATGTATTCTCCATTAGGAATTATTCTGTTTGTTACATCTAAAAGACTAAGAGGGATATCACAGCTACATGATGAATATTTGTTGAACAAATGGAGGAATTGTGACAGGAACTGTTAAGAACAACAACAAAAAAATCAGGCATGGTCATCAAGTTTACAGTGTAATGAAAGTGCACATTACCTCCAAATTTATACTTCAGATTAACAAATATTCACAAAGATAAAAGTGAAATTATAAAATGTACTTAAGGCCATAAAGGAAATGAGAGTATATTAAGAGAAATCAAGAGAAGTTTCTCTGAGCAAGTGACATTTAAGGTGACAGCTAAAGGACAAATACAGATTAGATAAATATGGCATAGCTGGGGGAGGGAGAAGTTATCAGGTAGTGGAATGGGTAGGATTTCTGGCAGAAAGAATATCATGTAGGAGGCCTGAGGCCTGGATGAAAGAAAAGGGCAGAGATTGAAGGCTAAACAAACAAGAGCAAGATAGCAGATAGCATAGATTTTGTAAGCTAGGAAAACAGCAGCCAAAGACTTAAAGCAGGAAAACAAAATGCTTTACTTAAACTATTTTTTGTTTGTTTTGTCAGTGCTGGGAATTGAAGCCAGGGTACTGCACATGCTACGCAGAACTATACCACTGAGCTATACTTCCAGTTCTTCTGTTGTACCTTTTAATAAGATCCCATTTCAGGCTGGGAGGATGAGGATATTTAGGGATAGACATTTGCATGTAGAGGAAAAGGAAAGTGCAAAGGTCTGTCCTTTCATTTTCTATGAAATAAAATCCTGCATAGATGGAGTGAAGTGAGCAAGGAGAGGAATAGTAAAAGTAAGGTCAGAGATGAGATGGAGACCAAGTAATGTAGGACCTCAGAGGCAATTGCAAAAGTTCAATGATAGAGTGCATGCTTAGTATTCATGAGACCCTGGGTTCAATCCCCAGCACAAAAATAATGGGGGAAAATCCCATTTGCCAATAATAGGGCAAAATCACATCCAAAACTTCATTATGTAATGCCATGGAGAGGATATACTACTTAATGTTCCTACAAAAAGTGCACGACCTAAATTGAATCATGAGAATCATTAGGAAGTAATCAACCAAGCCCAGATTTAAGCACATGCTAAATACCAATGATTCTCAATAATGGCAAATGGAGTAGGGTTGCCAGACAAAACATAGAATGCCCAGCTAAATCTAAATTTCAGATAGACCACAAATAATTTTTCAGTATAAGTATGTCCTATATTATACTAAAAATTATTTGTGAGGGCTGGGGATATAGCTTAATGGTAAAGCTCTTGTCTAGCATATTTAATATCCTGGGTTTGATCTCCAATACTGAAAAAATAAAAAAAAAAAGGTCGTTGTTTATCTGAAATTAAAAATGTATACAATGTCTTGTATTTTTTTTTAATCTGGTAACTCTACCTGCAGGAACATTTTGCTCTTTTGGGAGATAGTTTTCATAGTCAAACTAGGAGAAGATGCAACTGGTAGAAGATGGATTGTTATTAAACACCTTACAGTGCACAGGAAAGCCTCCACAACAACAAAAATTATCCCCCAAATGTCAATATTGCCAAGGTTGAGCAATTCTGCTATGAAACAATGGGACTATACATTTTGAAAATACTTAAGTCGTGAAAATAAAGGCTGAGGAAATACTACACATTTAATGAAACTAAAAAAATTAAAATTAAATACAATTCATAATCCAGGTTTGATCTCCAATTGAGGAAAAAGAGTTCAAACAACATTGGGACACCAGTAAAACTTGTTTGTATAATAATAATATTCTGTCAATTTCAATTTCTTGAATTTGATAATTATACTGAGAATGTCTGTTTCTAAGAGTCAAGAATCATGATACATGCATTCTATACTCAAAAGGTTTAACAGAATATAATCATGCACTCTACACTTAAAAGGTTTAACAGAATATAATAGGAACATAATATGCATATTACATGGAATATATCTCAAGAAAGAGTAAATGTGAGAGAATCAACAATGGCTGAATATAAGTGAAGAGTATATGTGAGTTCCTGCAACTTTTCTAAGGATTTAATTATTTTCTAAGTGAAAATTGTAATTAAAAAATTACTACCATGTGTGAGGCCCTGGATTTCATCCTCAGCATCACACACTCACAAATCATTGCAGCAGAGATACCAGAAAATGAATTTCAGGTTTATCATGGGATCCAATAGTGTAAACATGTTGTTTAACAATATCGAGGTTGTCATTGGTAGAAAATCTAAAATACAATAAAACTCGTTCCCTTCTGGTAAAAAGACTAGATTCCAGAAGTTGGGAAGATGTACATATTTTTAAAAATATACTTCAGAAGCAAAGAAAATAGGGATATCACTGATGAAATCCTCAACACCCACGAGGCAGTGAAGGCAGCAATCATACACTGGGAAGAGCACTGTAAGGTTGGAGATGTAGCTCACAGCTCAATGGCAGAGTGCCAGCCTAAGTAGTATGTGTAATATGTGCACCTTGGTCTGGATCCTCCGCATTTAAAAAAAAAAAAAAGTGTATCCTTGATTTCGTTAATAAAATGTTTAAGCCATTTTTTTTTTTCTCATTTGGCAACCTGGGATGCCCATTATTTCACAATTGGGAAGATCAAAGGAAATGTGTCTTAATTTACTGTGTAGTATGAAAAGTACCATATAAATACAAGCTACTCTTTTAAAACTATGACTACCTTCTCTTATTGACGATTTTCTCAAGTACTCCATAAAGTAGGTACTCCATTTGCAGCCTGTGTTTTTCACCCACAAGGGCCTTGAAGTTGGGCTCAAAAATCTCCTTATTCCCTCTGTAAGAATTCTACTCTGGTGAGAAACATTGACCTAGTGAAGATTTTGAGGAGAGACCAGGTTTTATGCTACATATCCCATACCATACAGCAGTGCTGATTTTATTTTTTGACCGAATCGGGAGTCTCTCCCCCATTCTAGGTAAGCGCTCTCACACTGAACTTCCCCCAGTCCAGCACCAGCATCTTGTTTAGAGTCCTCTTCTTCATAGTCCAGCTAATGCTTTACGGGTTTCATTTCTTTCCTTTGGCTTCTCACTTCCCCTCTTGAGTCTTTCCCTCCAGTTTCTCATTCTTTTCCTTTCACTTTCTTATGTGGGCGGATTAATTCCACGCATTTATTTCCAAAAAGAACCTCTTAATGCCAGGCGTCACCTACTTTTGATTTTTTTTTTTTTCTTTTCTTCCGCACACCTATTCTCGGGTCTATTTCAAAGCCTTCAGTTCTGTTCTGGTGATCTATCCTTTTACCAAAACCAAGAAAGAGAGCGGAGCGGAAAGCACTCAGGAACCAGCGGAGGGTTCGCTCACTAGCTCGCCCCAAGGCTCGCGCTCGCGCGCTGTCACTCACTGCCCAAGCCCACTGGGCACAGGCGCAGCAGGCCCACGAAGTCCCACCCACTCGGGATCTCTCCCGCCCCCGGAAGTCGTGGATCGGAAGCGGTGAGAACTGAGAGGCACTGGCCAGGAAGCGGGGATCGGGGTGGCAGTTCTCTGTGCGTAGACTGAAGTGTTCCTTGCTCCGTCTTACGCGGGTCCGTGGCGGCCTGACATCAAGGGCCGGGGACGTGTAGGACATGGCGCTGGCCTCGCGAGTGTGGCGCTTTCTCCCTTTGGCACGTGGAGCTGTTCCGGGTACTCGGTTTCCGACGAGGACTTGGGGCAGCCGTGAGCAGTGCTGCCCCGGGCGATTCCGCGGCCCTGAGGTAGGGAGGAAAGTTCTGAGCCAACCCTGGGGCATTGAGGAGCCAGGCCCAGATGAGGCTTGCAGAGCCAGAAACAGAATGTGGATTCAATCAGCTGTCATTTCCTAGATCTTATTATTTCATGCTAGAGCTGAATTCAGAACTCAATATTTTTGTAGTTATATTTAAAAAGCAGTTTTTAAACCCTCTCCCCCGTTTTTTATTAGTCTGTAATTTGTATTAGTTAACTAAAATTTATATTATGAGGAAATCAGAAAACATGGGAACCAAACAAAATCACCAAAGCAAGATGAAGCCCCATGGAAAAGCCAGCCCAAGCAGCAGGCCACTCATGAGCTGTCTTTGGGATATAAGGTAATGCAGTTCTTACTTCTAATAAGGAAAAATTAATTTGAGACTAATATTTGCATGAATTCCACCTAAGCTTATAACGTGATTATATGAATCCACATATTTGAAAAAGAAAGTGGTTGCAGTTATTCTTAATGAAGCTGTAGTACTGTGTTGGGGACATATAGTCAACCTTTTCTACCAAGTGACATTCTATACCTCAGAAATTTAGTTAACCTTATATAAATCACAGTCAGGGCAGTGTGAACATTTTAAATATGGCTTAACTCACGTCCTGAGAAAGGAAATAGATCTGTCAAAAAATGCTTGCATCCGGCCTGCTGAGCATATCCTGTGTTCTTACATCCTGCCTCCGTCCACCCTTCCTGGCTCAGAAAGGCACAGAATGCCCTCTGGTGGGAGAGAATGTGCTCTGGGCCTGGCCCTGCTCTCTTACTCAGAGAGAAGGTGCGTGATCTCTTGGTCTATCCAAAGCTTTGAGTTTCCGGGACCTCATATAAGTTTGCCCCTGTCTTAAGGATGAAATTGAGTTGTTAAATTCAGTAGCCTTTCTACAAAACAGGGTGTGGTTTTCATCTTCTCCAACACAGCACTCTAGATCTCATATGCTCTTTCTCTGCTCAGACCATACACAGCAGTAACACAGAGAATGTGACATGCCAAGAGCATATGGTTAAGAACAAAGAAACACTCACCAGCAGGCCTTTAGCCTTGGTGGCTTCCTCGCCACCCAATTTCTCTGTGCTTCAGTTTCCCCATCTATAAATTGGGAAAATAATACTACTGCCCTCATGGTTGTGAGCATTGGGAATGTGGACATTTCCAGTGGGCATTTAGAACAGTACCTAGCTAATATCCCTGCAGGGCCTCATACATGCTATCTTGTGTCTTTATGATAAAAATGTCTTCGTGATCCATCACTGTTGGGTCATTGACTTTGCTGCTGCTGTTGCAGATTACCGTCTGCATTGGCCTCACTTTCCTCTATGTGGACACTCATGATCACAGTAGTTTTAGAAGCTACTTGTGCTCATTAGGAGCTGGAAGTCGCTGAGCTCTTGTGCCTGGGCTGTGCTCTTTGGTTGTTTATTAGTAGCACACCAACTATGTACTGGATGGGCACAGATACTGCAGAGGAGACTCTTTCTTAACACATTTGCCTAGCATTGTGGCCCANCGCCCTGGCTCCCTGTCCCTCCCTGCCGAGTGGGTTCGGACTCCCGCCAGCTCTCGGCTGGGAGGCTCCGCACCACCTATGGGAAAGAAACTCAGGGGCAAGTGTGCCTGGACCGCGCCCCTTGACCGCTACGGACTGGTCCTTGCCCTTCCGCAAGCCTCCTCTCCTTAGAAAACTGGGCTTAGGTCAGAGAAGTAGTGAGTACGTCTCACGGAGAAGTTGCCCGCTGGCTGACCACCTTGTGTGAAAACATGGAGAACAGGATGGAGAAGGAACTTTGGCCGCTCTGAAATAATTTTCACTTTTAGCAATTCCAGCTGTTAACCGAGTCTGCTAGATAGACTTTTAAACGACTGTGTTGTGACCGAAAGCTTCCTACGCAGAAACATATATATACATACATACATATATATACATTGTAACATATATATATATATATATATATATATATATAAATATATATACACTTACATATACATATGTATGTATATATAGTAAAATATATATACACATACATATACATATGTATGTGTATATATATTTTAAAATTTGGGTTTGGGGCTTTAAGAAATTATTTCTGAGGGTTTTTTTAATATGCATAGTGTTAAGAAAGGATGTCGGGATATTGTAGTCGCAGTTCTGTCATTTCTATTAGACTGCTTGTGGGACTCAGTTTATTTTTTATTTTTTGGTACCTGGGGATTGAACCCAGGGGCGTTTAGTCACTGAGCCACATTCCCAGCTCTTTTTAATATTTTATTTAGGAGACAGGGTCTCATTAAATTGCTTAGGGCCTAACTAAGTTGCTGAGACTGATTTTGAACTTGTGCTTCTCCTTCCTGGGCTTCCTGAGCCTTTGGGATTACAGGCAGGCACCAACTCGCCAGGCTCTCAGTTTAATCTTGAAAGTAAGTTGGGCATTGGGTGTGACATTCTTGTGGTGCCTATGAGCTATTTCACTTGGACTAAGTGTTTCATTATTTTAAACTGTAATACATTTTTAGCAGATTGCTTAGAACAACAGAGGTTTATTATCCCTGGATTCTGCTGGTTGGGTATTCAGGTGCAGCTTAGCTACCTACCTCAAGCAGAAGGTCTCTCCTGAGGTTGAGTCACACTTGTCAGCTGCTGAGGTCTGGGGTAAAGGGGAAGTTCTGCTTCCAAGTTCAATGTGATTGCATGGCTGTAGGCACACTTTCTCTTCTGCCTGCTGCTGCCAGCAATTCAAAGTCAATGGCTTACCCCCTGGGCAGGCAAGTGATCAAAGAGAACAAATGAGATCATGTGTCAATGATTTTTTAAAATAATAACTTAATCTTGGAAATGATATCAGCTCTGTTGTATTCTATTTCTTGGAAAGGAGGCAATAAACTCAGCACACATACAAGAGTGTGACTATGAGAAGGCAGGATTATTGGGGAGATTTTAGAGGCTGCCTACCACAACCAGATTCTAAAAACCTTATAAACCATGGTAAGTATTTCTGATTCTAGTCTAAACTGTTAAGTGTTTCTTCTTCTTCTTCTTTTTTTTTTTTTTTGGTATTGGGAATTTAATAGGGGTGCTTTACCATTAGATACATTCCCTGCCCTCCCCTTTTTATTTTTTGAGACAAGGTCTCACTAAGTTTCTGAGAGCCTTGCTAAATTGTTGACTCTGGTCTTGAACTTGTCATTCTCCTGTCTCAGCCTCCCAAGTAGCTGGGATTATAGGCATGTGCCATTGGGCCCAGACTGTTAAACATTTTGAATGAGGAAGTCATTTGATCATACTTGATTAAAAAATTAGTCTGTCTTAGGCTACAGTGAATGCTGGAGACCAAATAAAAGATCATTGCTGTAGGACAGGTAAATGTGGTAGTTTGAACTTTAGTGGAAATTGAGATAAGTGGATTCATTCAAAGAATATCAAGAATGTAGAATTATTGGACCTAAAAGATAGGTGCAGTGTGGGGGTTGAAAGGAAAGTCAATGAAGAATCTATGGTTTCTGGTAGTGTTATTTATTGGGGTAGGACCTCAGAAAGACTTGAGGGGTAAGGGGGAAATAAGTTGGGTTTTAGACTAATTAAGATGAATGTGGTAATATAAACAGATTGACATTGATGGGTAGTAGTTTGTTAGGTCTGCTGATTACCTTCTGAGGTCTGGGCTACAAATACAGATTCTGGAGCATCTACCCTATGATTGTAAATTATGCCATAGTAGAGATTGAGAGTATTTAATAGACCAAAAGAAGGCCTAATACTAATCAGAGAAATTCTGATATTAAAGAGGAGAAGAAACTGGCAAGAATTTATAAGAGAAAAAGCAGGAGATAGTGGTGACACATTTCTTTTCATCTACTGATGGGTTTAATTTTGTTTTTTGTGGTACTGGGTATTGAATCCAGGGGTGCTCTACTACTGAGCTACACTCCCTGTCCATTTTAAAAAATGTTTGAATCTAGGTCTTATTAAATTGCTGAGGCTGATTTCAAACTTTTTGATTTTCCTGCCTCAGCCTCCCCAGTTGCTAAGATCACAGTCTTGTACCACCAGACCTGACTTGAGCTTATATTTTTAATTCTGCCTGCAACAAAGTTGTTACACTCAGTGTTGAAAAAAAAAAAAAAAGACTGTCTGAAACAGCCTACTTCTTTTGTTCAGCAAATACTTTTTGAATATTTTGAAATTTTTTGAAAATAATGCACTGCAACTTCAAAGTACATAGTGAAATAATGTGTTCCAACTGTCTCAGATATTTTTATAAGTTATCAGTATCTTGGAGGTGTCACTGAGGTGTGGGTCTTTCTTTTTTTTCTTCAAGTTCAGAAACATGATTTTCATTTACTTTCCCATAGATGAGCAAAGAGCTGCTTTATATTAATCAAACTGACAAGAGCTCAGCTGAATAACTGGCACTTCATAAATTTATAATAAGAAATATAAATAGCATTTTCTCCCTTCTAAGAAAGCCAGGATATTCTTTGTTGTGCCTTGTTTCAGCACAGAAAATTGACACTCTAAATGTCAAATTTCCTTAGGCTATAGTGGACTACACATGCATTCTACTATGTGATATACTCTATCCCTAAAAGCAATAGGAAACTAAGACACTTAAAAATAAACCAACCCTCCCTTCCTCCCTCCCTCCCTC
>NW_026000093.1:34644028-34663803 GCF_001458135.2 Marmota marmota marmota | reverse complement strand
ATACATATGTATGTGTATATATATTTTAAAATTTGGGTTTGGGGCTTTAAGAAATTATTTCTGAGGGTTTTTTTAATATGCATAGTGTTAAGAAAGGATGTCGGGATATTGTAGTCGCAGTTCTGTCATTTCTATTAGACTGCTTGTGGGACTCAGTTTATTTTTTATTTTTTGGTACCTGGGGATTGAACCCAGGGGCGTTTAGTCACTGAGCCACATTCCCAGCTCTTTTTAATATTTATTTATTTATTTTAGTTTTCGGCGGACACAACATCTTTGTTTGTATGTGGTGCTGAGGATCGAACCCGGGCCGCACGCATGCCAGGCGAGCGTGCTACCGCTTGAGCCACATCCCCAGCCCTGCTGAGGCTAACTTTGAACTTGTTATCCTAGTACCTCAGCCTCCTGAGCTGCTGGAATTATAGGCTTGCACCACTGGCCTGGCCTGATAAACTAGTCTTTTCCTCTTTTTTTCCAGGCAACACCACTACACATGTATATACCTTTTGCCCTTACTCCATCTCTTTTTGATAATTAAGCATGAACTCAAAAAATTAAATGCTGAAGATGTGACCATAACAAATTTAGTTTTACTACTTTACAGTGGATTTTTTTTTTTTTAAATCCAGTTGCGTGCAATGCCTTGAGTATTCATGCTGGACCAAGGAAACAGCATTTGGCAAATTGGAATATGGTGGATTCCCCATTCCTACTCTAGATGCTTATCAGAAGTGCAAATGTGGATCAGATGTGGGTTGGAGGAGTCCAGAATGACTTCAGGGTTTTTTGTTGATTTTTCTTTTTTAAGCTGAACAAGTAGAAGAGAGTTGCCATTTACCATGATAGAGAAAAAATACCAGAGGAGTGAATTTGGTAGAAAGAACAGTTGTTTTGAGGTGCCTAATAGAGTTTTTCAGAGACAATTTTTGAATAGGCAGTAGATAAATGATTCTGAAATTAGGGGTGACATTTAGCTAGAGATAAGAGTGTTTTGGGCTTATTAATGATATGAGACAAAGTTAGATCATGAATAGAGAAAAGAAGAAGACTCAGCTCAGGACATGAGCAAGGTGATATTGGAGATGAACTAACAAAAGAGAAGTCACTAAGACATAAGGAAATCCAAGAGAGTAGTATTTCAGAAGCAGAGTGTTTCAGGGTAGCAATGAAGTGCTGGGAAGGGCATTGTGAAGAGAAAATTTGTAGCATTGTTCATTATCTTGATTGTGGTGATGATAATGGTTTTCCAGGTTTATATATATGTCTTAAATTGTACATTTTATGTAGTTATTGTATGTAAATCATGTCTCAATAAAGCTGTTTTTAAAAATTAAACATACATTCATGATTTTTTTTTTAGAGGAAGTGATCAGCAGTCAAATGCTGTTAAATAGATCAAGTAAGGTGACAATTCAGAATTGACCACAGAAAATACAGGATGAATATCCTGAGTCTGATCCTAAATACTTCAAAATCTGAAACTTTTTTAGTGCTGTAAGTGGAAAATTTTATATTTGCTTTCATGTGATGGGTCACAGTCAAAACATAGACACTAAAAGTATTGTATAAAATTGCCTTCAGGCTGTGCAATAAGGTGAATATGAAACATAAATCATCCACAAGATAATCTTATAAGGTTGATGCAAATATTCCAAAATCTGGAAAAAAAAAAAAAATCCAACATCTGAAACCCTTCTGATCCCCAAGCATTTTGAATAAGGGATATTCAATATGTAGCAGCATCTTTGGCATCATTAACTAGAATACCATCAGTGGAGTTGTGGGGATTCTTTTTTTTTTTTTTTGGTACTGGAGATTGAACCTAGGAATTGAACTCAGGGGTCCTTTACCACTGAACTACATCCATAGCCCTTTATATTTTTTGAGACAGGGTCTTACTAAGTTACTTAGGGCTGCCCAAGTTGCCAAAACTGGTTTTGAACTCACAATCCTCATGCCTGAGCCTCCCAAATTGTGGAATTACAGGCTTGCAGTACTGTGCCTGGCTTATTTGTGAGGGTTAAAGAGAGAATGGGAAGGGAGATAGGAAGTGAAGGGGAAAGGGTTTTTTTGTTGTTGTTTTGTGATTTTTGTTTTGTTTTTTTATACAAGTAAGAAGCTAACTTTTTATACTGATGGGAATAAATTTAAAGGGAAAAATTCAGGAAAAGGAAGAAATTGCTAGAATGATATTCATTCCTCTTTGTCATTGGTCTCAAGAATATGGTTATAATAGCGGGCATGGTGGGGCATACGTATAATTCTAGCTACTCAATAGGCTGAGGTAGAAGGATTGCAAGTGTGAGACCAACCCAGGGAACTCATTGATCCTGCCTTAAAAAAATGGAAAGGACTGAAGATATAGCTCAATGGTAAGTTGCCCCTGGGTTCAGTCTCCAGTACTGGGTGGAAAAAGAAAAAGGAAAAAAATCTGGCCATGATTATGAAAATTAATTTCTAAATCTGTTTGAATATGATTTTGTTTTATTCACCATGTGTTTAAAACCTCCAGGTTTCATGGGTGATTTCAAACATGTTTTCACTTAAAGCTGTGTACGTTTTTTTATGTGTTGCAGTTACTGTATTTGATACTCTTCATCTTGTTTACTAACAAAAGTCGATATTTGTCATGTGTTGATGTCTCATATTTTGTTTCATACAATTTATAATATCTAGGCCTCCACATAAAAATTTGGGTCTTTAAATCCAGCATTTACCATCACAACTGTGATTTTTAATAATTTGTTTATTTTTGCAGTGTTGGGGAGCTAACCCAGGGCCTTGAATATGGAGTCAAGTGCTTTACCACTGAGCTATATCCTTAGCCCATGACTGAGTTTTAGATGAGCTACCACTTCTAGATAGTCTTTTTCTTAATAAAATACACTATCCCTGTAAGGTTTAAAATAGATTTCCTGGAGAATTTGAAGAATTCATTTTTGAGCATCCCGTATTTTTATGATTAATTGCTTTGGAGGTGAGAGAAAATTGATGTAAAATTTTGCTTGGGGTAGCAGTTTCTCCAAATTTTCTAAGTTGGATAACTCTGCCATATTGTTTTTCCATAGGTGATAGGTAACGCAGGAACTTTGAAAAGAGGCCTTTTATTCTCAGCCTTGTCTTATTTGGGTTGTGAAACTTATCAAGTCATTTCGCAGGCTGCTGTTGTTCATGCCACAGCCAAAGGTAAGCATAAACTAAATATCTGGGAGACTTAGAGTTATTTTTGTTTGATATTTTGTTATTAACAGTTGTTTTTGAATAGATAATGAAACTAATATTGTTATAGTCCAGGTTATTTTTTGCTCTTATTCTGTACATGTATTAATTTTTTTTTAGCAAAGTAAAATTTCTTCAGTAACAAATACTTTGTTAATACTTAATATTTTTGTAATTGGTTGAAAAGTGAAAAAAATATTATAATTCTTATTTGGTATAATATAGACTAGCAAATTTTTAAAACAAATTTAGTTAAATCAGTTTTCTGAGGGAAAAGAGCTAAAATTTTGGTATATTAGAGAAATATGATTTTAATTTCTTGGACTAATACTTTTTGGTTTATAGTCCTCATTTTTAAATCATAAAAGATGACTGGGAAAAGAAACATTTGATTTGGGGTAGTTTTTTTGATGGGGAGTTGTACAAGGTATTGAACCCAGGGGCACTCTATCCCTGAGTTGGATTCCTAGCCCTTCTTTTTTTTAGTTTTGAGGCAGGATCTTGCTAAGTTGCCCATGCTGACCTCGAACTTTGGATCCTTCTACCTCAGCTTCCCTGAGTTGCTGGGACTATAGGCACATGCCCATCATTCCTGGCTGATGAATATCTTTTAAAGTTCTAATAGAATAATAATTTGAAACTGTTATCAAAAATGATTAATTGCCTAGTCATTTATCCATGACTGTTTGTTTTTATTTGCTACTGGAAATTGAACCTAGGAGCATTTTACCAGTTCCTTCTTTTTAAAAATATACGTTTTAAGATAGGGTGTCCTTTGGGGCTGAGGATGTGGCTCAAGTGGTAGCGCGCTTGCCTGGCGTGCGTGCGGCCCGGGTTCGATCCTCAGCACCACATACCAACAAAGATGTTGTGTCTGCCGAGAACTGAAAAATAAATATTAAAAAAAAAAAAAAAAGATAGGGTGTCCTTAAATTTCTGAGGGTCTTGCAGAGTTGATGAGGGTGGCCTTGAACTTGGGATCCTCCTGCCAGAGTCTCTGGGATTACAGGAATGTGCCACTGCACCTGGCTAAAACAGATAACTGAGAACTGCTATACTTTCTTTTTATTATTACTTTTTTAATGTATCATTTTATAAAGAAAGGCAAAGCAGAGGATTTCTATTTGTCACTGGCTCATTGACAGTATTTAATAAATACAAAAAGCGTCTGTTTAAAGCTCCCTAGACTTTTCACAGTAACTTTAATTTTATAATTATTTTTTTAAGTGTCAAAGTGGCAGAGATTAGAACCTATATTTTTATTTTTCTGTCTTAGTTTCATTATGTGTTAGTATTGTTGCAGAACTGATTTAGTGCTTCCCTAGGCAATAAAATATGACACTTTGAAAGGCAAAGCCAAAATTGTTTTTAGCCTTAGTGATCACAGAACACTTTTTTCAGAAGTGTCTTTATGACATAAAAAAATCACTGAATATATGTTCATACGAAAACATTTTAAGATGATTTGCCTTCTTGAGTCATGTACTAGCTGGATGCAGCTGCAATAGCAAAATTGAGGAGACATCAAACAGTGGTTCTTTTCACACCTCCGCAAGTTTTTAAGCTACTTCTTTTTTGAAAAATATTTATTTCTTAGTTTTTTTTTTTAGGTGGACACAATATCTTTACATTTATGTGGTGCTGAGAATCTAACACAGTGCCCCACGCATGCTAGACGGGCCTGCTACCACTTGAGCCACATCCCCAGCCCCTTTAAGCTACTTCTTGCCATTTTCTTCCTCCATCTTTTGAGAGAGCAACCTTGAGCTAGACTGAGGGAGTCCTGCAGACCAACCAGAGAATAGATGCTATAGGAGCAAATTTATCTTACCAGTGGATGGCTGTGTGTTCCCATGAGGCAGCATGCTTCCCACTCAGGGCAGCTGACCCTTCACCCCTGTTTTCAAGATGGTGACTGTTGAGAGCAAACTTATTAAAAATTTCACTTCAGAGGAATTTATTAATCACAGTAAAATAGTAAAGATTTCTATAAGTGAATTGGAATGGTTGGCCTGCCTGTGCTATAGGCATCTTATTAAAAGGCTTGAGTAACGAACTTGCCTCCCTAGGTGTTAATGAAGGCAAATTTAAGGGTTTGACAGTAGATCTTCAGCGTGGTATTTCTTTCTTTCTTTCTTTTTGGTACTGGGGGTTAAACCGAAAGTCACTTTACCACTTAGCTACATCCCCAGCACTTTTTATTTTTTATTTTGACACAGGGCCTCACTAAGTTACTTATATTCTTGCTAACTTACTGAGGCTGGCTTTGAACTTGTGTTTCTCTTACCTCAGTCTCCTGAGTCGCTGGGATTACAGGCATATAGCACCATACCCAGCAGCATGGTGTTTCTTTCATGACAGTGCCAAATATAGTTTGCAGCAAAAGATTACTTCATCATTGCAAACTCCAGCCTACTGATTATCACAGCATGTGAATGTCCAGGAAAAAGGAGAAACATGCCTTAATGTAGTCCACTGAAATGTGTCCATCTTTAAATTCATGATTTCCAGTGTTACCCAATATAATTGCCACTGCAAACTAAATAGTAGTTTTCAGTTTAGTAAGTATCTTATGTATTTTGGAAGTTGAGTGCATTTGAATAAACTTGGATTCCTAAACATTGGAAAAGGAAAGTGGGCAGACTGACTGCCCTGTTTATTTAGCCCTCTAGGTCTTTTACCTAGCATTCAGATTGCATGGTACTTATTTTTACAATTCCTAAGTTGATGTTATTGAAAGTGGTTGTAATCTGAACACTGCCCATTTCCATTTTTTCCTTGTACCAAGGTTTGATACCCACAGTGAAAGCTGTCCTGAATGGCTTCTTGAAGAGCATGGGGACTCAGGTGTTCTTGTGTGGAGTGAAATTTACATTTCTAGTGTCTTTTTTTTTTAAACCAGGTATTGAACTCAAGCTCCCAGGCTTTTAAAATTTTTTGTTTTGTTTTGTTTTGAGACAGGGTCTCGCTAAGTTGCTTATTAGGGCCTTGCCAAGTTTCTGAGGCTGGTTTTGACCTTACTATCCTCCTGCTTCAGCCTCCTGAACCACTCTAATTACAGCAGATGTCATCACACCCAGCTAGTGTCCTGAAGAGTCTGAACTCAGATATAGGCAATGATAATGATCTTGAACAGTGGAAAAAATTCACAAAAAATGATTACCTGTGGATATAAGACAGGACCATTGGCCTATCTATAGCTGATTTATTTTGGAAAATATTTTGAATATTCTATGAGAGTAGATCTTTTTCTACCATAAGTAAGGTTCTCCATGAAATAAATGAAGTATTCCTTAGTGTTCCTTGTATACTGGAAGAAAATGAAATGGTAGACCTTATAAAGCTTCACATTTGAAAAAGTGCAGAAAAACTATGAGAAATTCAGAAGAAGCTCAAGCTTTTAAAGTTGCTTAATGTTACCATTCTGAAGTATTTGAGGAAGGGCTAGTAGTTATAGAATTGTATATTTGAATAAACTTGGATTCCTAAACATTGGAAAAGGAAAGGCGGTAGACTGATTGCCCTGTTTATTTAGACCTCTAGCTCTTTTTCCTAGCATTCAGATTGCGTGGTATTTATTTTTACAGTTCCTAAGTAACTGCATCAAAGAAAGTGTTTTAAGGAATCTCTGTTGTATTAGTATTTTGTGGTTGCCATTTGGTCCAAAAAACATATGAATCTGTTTATTGTGTTATAAAATTCCACCTATCATGCTCATTGTTTTTGTTCTGAATTGTTTATTCCTGTGTTCATTTATATGCTATAAAAAAGTTGTAACTTCCTTTCAGTGTAAAAATATAAGGATGTAAACAGAAAAATAACTCTAAATGTTAATACTATTCCTAACATTAAACCTTGGCAGGAAAATGTTTTCACATTCTGAGGGTTGACTTGCTCTGAAAACTAAGTTCACTGTTTTTATTTTATATTTGAATGAAAACTGGCCTATGTTTTAGAATCCCTTCTGTATTTTGAAAGCATATTTGGAACACTGAAAAGTTAATACAAAAAAGAGTAAAATTATTTAGCCTGCTTTGGTTTTATTTAGCTTTATTTTCTTTTTCTTTTTTCTTTTTGGCTGAACACTGCCTTATTTAACTTCAAAAAATTTTTAATTAACATGTAATAATTGTATATGTGGTACAATGTGATGTTTTGATATATGAATATAATTCAAAGTGATTAAATCAAGATACTTAACATTTCATCAGTGTATTTTTTGTGATAAGACAAAAATTTACTCTCCTAGGAATTGTGAAATATATAACACATTAATAACTGTAGTCACCATGCTGTGCAATAGATCTCAAAAACTATTCTTCCTAACTGAAGTTTTATATCCTTAGACTAACTTCTCTCTGTTCCCTCTGCCACCTCACCCCATCCCAGTGGTCACCCCTGGTAACCACTATTCTACTATCTACTTCCAAGTTTGACTCTTTCAGACTCTGCATGTTAATAACATCATACAGTATTTATCTTTTTGTGCTTGGCTTATTTCACCTCTAGATTTATCCATATTGTCACAAGTGACAGTTTCCTTCTCTTTTTAAGGCTGAATAATATTCTATTGGGTATATCTGCCCTACTTTTAAAAATTTATCATATGATGGATATTTAGGTTGCTTCTGTATTTTATCTATTGTGAATAATGCTGCAATGAATATAGAACTGCACATATCTCTTCAAAATACTGGTATCAATTCTTCTGGATATACAGGTTGAGTATCCTTTATCCAAAAGGCTTGAGATGCAGAAAGGTTTGAGATTTTGGAGTTTTTCATAGACTTTGATCCTCTATAACCCCAAAATGCAAAACGTGAAATGCTCCAAAATCTCAAACTTTTTTTTAATATAAGGTCAGCACTTAAAAATTTTTTTGAGTTTTCTCAGGATTTTGGATTTTCAGATTAGAGATGCTCCACCTAATTAGAAGTGTAATTGCTAGATCATATGGTAGTTCTATTTTTAGTTTTTGAGAAACCTCCATACTGTTTTCTATAATGGCTATAGTTTTATTAAACAGTAACCACCACTTTGTAATTAATTTACTGGTTAGTTCATATAATTTGTGAGATTAAAGACAAATTAATTCATAAAATAATTAATTTTATTAAACATTAATTCATAAAATAATTCTAACAAATTTTTAAACATGGAAAATCCCATGTTTCTGTTAAAATATACAATTTGGTGTTTACAGGTTTCTTTTGTCTTATATTTCTCTGTGCTGTATTTTTTTAGGAATTGGTATTCAGATAATTTTGCCCTTCAAACTTCTGCTTAATTCTCATTATATCTGCTTCATGCTTACTGGAGCCAGTTTAGAAGGTTTTTCCTCCTCCATTTACCAGGACTATATTCTGTGGTGGAACTTTCTTGTAATTTAATTAAAGTTTAAAGACATATGTTATGTGTTACTGATATTTCAGTTGAATGGGATTATAGGGCCCCTTTTTTCCCTCTCTTTCCTCCACATTATTGGACCTCTGCATTGGTAGGTATGCTGTCCTACAGAGCTATATCCCAAATTCAGGGCTGAATTTAAAAAGTAGTAATATACATAATTACCACAAGGTGGTGCTAAATACCCACTTACTTGCAGTAACTGAAGGAACTGCAGAAACTTAAATTATTTCTTTTTTGTTTTTTAATACTTTTTAGTTGCTGACCGATCTTTATTTTATTTATTTGTGTGCAGTGCTGAGAATCAAACCCAGTGAGTGGCTCACACATGCTAGGCAAGTGCTCTGCCACTGAGCCACAACCCCAGCCCAAATTATTTCTTTAAAATAGACAAATTATAAAGCCCCCTAAAGAAAGATATTCTAATACATTCACAGAACTGTTTTGAGTATGTGAAAGTTCACTCATAAAATGCTTAAAAGATAAGTAATTTAAAGGTTCTTTATGTATACTTTAGTTGTCTTTTCTTGTACTTTAAATAATTCTTCTTTTCTGATGAACCTATAGAACCAAGTGTTCCTTCTTACGTATTCATTTGTAGTACTGCAGAACATTTTTGGTAGTGTTATTTCCAGTGACATGCATTATTATATAACACACAGTATTATTGATGTGAAAGATTTGCCTTAAATTTGGATGATTTCATTATAACTTAGTTCCTGGAATCCAGATTTTCTGCTTTTTAAAGTTCTTTGTAGAGCAACTTTAGAAGTAGGGCAGTTTTGCTTGACAGAGGAGTACCTAAGGAGTATTCATTTTTGTCCAGATACATTTGGCATGGCTAGACAGATTACTGTTAACAAGAAAAAACTAGAAAACCAAGTTTACTAATATATGCATGTGTCTTATCACTAACATTTCTTTTTTTTGTTGGGGGCGGGGGAGTACCAAGGATTGAACTCAGGGACACTTGACCACTGAGCCATATCTCCAGCCCTGTTTTGTATTTTATTTAGAGACAAAGTCTCATTGACTTACTTAGTGCCTCACTTTTGCAGAGGCTGACTTTGAACTTGAGATCCTCCTGCCTCAGTCTCCTGAGCTGCTAGGATTACAGGCATGAGCCACTGAGCCTGGCAACATTTCTTTCTTTGAAAAACTCTTAGGGAGCATTTTTAGGCTAAATTTAATATTTCACTGTAGGTGAATTATGAAAATCTAGGATATTTACTCATTATGTTGAAAGTGATTTACTTCAAAAGTTAGTTCATTTTATAGAATATGATCTCTATGTCAGTAACATAGCTTATTTTTAAATATTGCTTATTTCTAAATATTTTTAGGAAAGTACAAAACAGCTGACTTGGAGATATGTAGAGTGCTCTACATTGTTTTCACCTAAGTCTATATATAAGTGTATTTTTTTCTTATAAATTGGATACTATATTGTTTTAGAAATTCCTTTTTAGAATTAGAAAAAATAAAATTTTTAAAGCCTGGATACTATAACTTATTATGCTATATTGTATAATAAAGAAATTGGAGCTATGTGATTTGAGAGATTATTCAGGATACACACAGAAGATTTAGGTTATACACTAGATTTCCATATTAATTACTTGGATGAGGAGATGTAAATTTTCTGTTAAGTGCAATAATCATCTTTTAGGGAATCAGAATAATAAATGAATATAAGTAACTTGCTACTTATACATGCCACGTACACTTCCAAATATGCCAGATCAATTGATCTACCTACCTTTCTACTTATATTTTGCTAGTGTTTTGTCATTTCCATAGTAAACTTCAGTGACTTAAAACAACACAGTTTTTTAATCTTACAGTTGTGTAGTTGAGAAGTACAAAATGGCTCTCACTGAACTAAATATCTGAATGTTGATAGGGCTGTGTTTCTCTCTGGAGGCCCTCTGGGAGAAACTTCTTATTTCTTTCCGCTTCTAGAAGCTTCTTACATTCCTTGGCCAAAGGCCTCCTTCCTCCATGTTCAGATCCAATAATCTCATCATTATGATTTTGTTTTCATTATATATCTCCTTTCTGTCTTCTTCCTCCTCCTCCTACTTTTAAAGACCTTATAATTATATTGGGCCAACTGGATAATTCAGGATAATTTCTATTTTAAGGTTAGCTGATTAGTAACATTAATTCCATCTACAATTTACATTGCCATGTAACCAGACATATTCACATATTCCAGGGATTAAGATACAAATGTCCTTGGAGACCATTTTGCCTACCATAACTATCAACTAAGAATGCTGAGATTACTGCTTATTTTAAGACTCTTTGGGTGTTTAAAACCCAAACTTTGTGAATCAGCCTTATATCAGATAAAAATATAAAATAGAATGGAAGCAAACTTCAGAAATTAATCAGCCATGTGAATACTTATATTAAATTCTATGTTTCTAATCATACTGAAATAGTATTAGTGAGAAAAATGTTTATTTAATTTTAAGGCTTTTTTGTTTTTGTTATGTCATTTAATTTCTTAACTAATTTAATTACATAAAAATGTTTAAATATACTTCACTTGCACTATTGTGCATATTTCTTTCTTTCTTTCTTTTGCTAGTTTAGATTTTATGTATTTTATTTATTTTATTTTTTGATAACTGGGGATCTAACTCAAATCTAACTTTATCAATGAGCTACATCCCCGGCCCTTTTAAATTTTTTATTTTGAGACATGGTGTGACTACATTGCTAAGGATTTCACTACATTGCTGAGGCTGACCCCAAACTTTGATCCTCCTGTCTTAGCCTCCTGAGTCACTTGGATTACAGGTGTGTGCCACCATGCCTAGCCTGGATTTGAATTTTTGAAAAGCTTAAACTTTTAACTTCAAATACACTAAGATTAATTAAACTATGTCAAGATAAATAATAAACTTAACACATTATAGAGTTGGCTTATAAGTAGGATAAAATGATACAACACCTTTGGAGAAGACAAAATTAAAGTATAGATTGAAATTTTCTGAAATTCATACTGTTTTTTCAATTAGTAGGGCATACACCATCAATAAGGCTTATATATTTTGTGGTTGTATATAACATAGTTGTAAGAGTTGGTGCCAGTGAGTTAAGTTTCAGATTCTGTCTGTAGTTAACTACATCAAAGTTTTTTGTTTTTTGTTTCTGTGGTGCTGGGGATTGAACCCGGGGCCTTGTGCATACGAGGCAAGGACTCTACCAGCTGAGCTATTCCCCCTGCCCAACATCAAAGTTTTTGATGACGGACTTTTTTTTCATAATAGTGTCTTCAAGTATAAGCTAGATCATGAAAGAACCTAGGAAAATATTGTGATTCAGTCCATTCAAATTAACAGTATTCAATGCTGTAAGTGAATGAGTTATCAGGTTTTTTTCTTTTTATAATGGATGATATTAAAAATAGTGCCAACAAAAAGACTACATGTATGGAGGTATGTGTACCACAAATTCCTCATCAAAATTGTTTTTTCATTTTTTGAAAATGTAGGTATCATATTTAGCATCAGAATAAGTTTCCAGGTTTTATTTTATTTTATTTTTTTAGTATTTATTCTTTAGTTATAGATGGACACAATATCTTTATTTTTATGTGGTGCTGAGGATCGGACCAAGTGCTTCACGCATGCTAGGCGAGTGCTCTACCTCTAAGCCACAACCCCAACCCCTGCAAGTTTTATTTTCTATGACTTTAATAAATCGTTTATTTTATTGGTTTTATACTTATCTCTACAATACTTCTTCACAATTTTAGAAGTAATTTCTGAATCTGATTTTTCCTTATATATAAAAGCATTTCTTTCTTAGAATTATTGCCATTTGACTTGAGAAGACCTACTTTATTATATCTTTTTTTTCTTTCATAATGTTGGAAGTTGAAGAGATTCTTGAACAAGCTGACTATCTGTACGAAAGTGGAGAAACAGAAAAACTTTATCAGTTGCTAACCCAATACAAAGAAAGGTAGGCATTATATGATAGGTATGGGTTTGAGGTTTCCTCAGAATTTTTGTTAATTAATGATCTGTGGTGCTTTAAATTTTGTGAATTATTGTAGCTTTTCTTTAATAATATTTCTTAGAGTTTATAGTAATTACTCAAAAGGTGATATGTTGATTTAGAAAAGATGATTCTCTACTTATTCTAGTAGAATATTGAAATCTTTTTTGCGTTTTTATCCTGGACCTTACAAGATATCACTGAATATTTATCTCATATATCTATATTATATATTTCTCTTTTCTTTTAAAGTAATACCTTATTGGTATAAGATTTAAATGAATTCACTGGGATTTGAGATGATTATTGCCACCACTGAATAGTAACTATTTAGAGCACAGTTTTTCAGGGAGGAAAAAAAAAAAGACTCCTTCCTCAATTTCTAGTACTACATATTTAGTCATTTTACACTTTTTTTTTTTTTTGGAGAGTGGAGGTAGAAGAAGACTCATCCCTGTAAAGTAAGTCAAATAAGGCTAACTGAAATTTCCAGATAATCAATCTGCCTCATCTCCTAAGCTAAAAATACTGAATAATTTTCAGCTTTCGTAGATCCAAGAAAAGAACATTTTCCCCAAACCTGTCAATTTTACTTCCTAAGCATTTACAGAATCAACCTTCCCTTCTTCATTGTACACTCAGTAACCTGAAGTGGCTATTTAGGCACTGTATAGTCATTTTAGTGGTAACTTGCTATTTTTTTTGTTGTTGTTCTTTAAAAATGTATCAAGTAGGTGTAAAGGCAGACTTTTAACAAAAAGGTTTAAGATTAATTTTAAAAAAATTTTGTTCATTGTGGCTATTATTAACTATTTCTTATTTTAAATACTTATATTTAAATGGAAGCTTTTCAAGGACTCCAGTACTTTTACTTAAAATAAGCCATGTATTATAGCAGGGCATTCTAACATGGGATTTATTTTGAGATTACAAAATATATTTACTCATTCATTAACGAATACCTATAGGTACGTGTGGGGTGCAAAGTTTTCTATTTGGGGCTACAGATTTGGTAGCATTTTTTTTTTTTAAGTGCACGATCCTGTTACAAAGTTCATATTATCTTGTGGTACCATCTGAGCCGGTTAGTGAATTATGTAAAGCACATTGCCAGTGAGGTAAAAAGCTTCAATTTACATATTGCGTTTTGTAGGGAAAATGATTAAAGAATTGAAATACAAAAGTATTTTCTGAGGAAGTCAGTATTTTTGACATTATAGATGAATTAGTATTTATGAATAAAACTAGACATTTTTATAGGAAGTTTTTAGTAAATAAAGGTTTTAAAGAAAGAAAATAATAAATTTAGCATTATTAAAAATGGCTTTTGATATCATATTGCTTGCTATATTCTAGCCAGGCTGAAAGACCATTTGTTAGTGATGTGACCTTTAGTAATTTTTAAGTGCATTAAAATGGTGGTTTTATATTTTACTTCAAATTAAGTGAAGATGCAGAGGTACTGTGGCGATTGGCTCGGGCATCACGTGATATTGCTCAGCTTAGCGGGACTTCAGAAGAGGAGAAAAAGCTTTATGTGTATGAAGCCCTAGAGTATGCAAAAAGAGCATTAGAAAAAAATGAATCAAGTTTTGCTGCTCATAAGGTAAGTGGTTATCATGTAGGTGCATTGTTTATACTTATCTAAATAAGTAGTGAAGACATTAATTTTTATCTATTTTGTAACTTTTTCAAAAAGTAGTACTTTTTAATGGTTTCTATCTTTTAATATTTGTTGAGACTTGATTTATGGCCTGACCTGACATATCATTTATCATGTACCATGTGTGTTTGAGAATATGATTCTGCTATTGTGTTGAATGTTTTCAAGATATATGTTAGTGTTCAAATTTTTCTTTCTTTGCTGTTTTTCTGTCTAGTATATCTATTCTCTTTTGGAAGTGGTTTGAAGTCTCCAACTATTATAATTGTCTGAGTTTTTGCTTTATATATTTTGTTGTACTTTCTTGATAATGTCCTTTTTCTCCACTAACTTTTGTTACAAAGTCTATTTTGTCTGGTATTTGTGTAGTCACTCCTGCTTTTTCTAGCACTGTCTTCCTGAAGCATCATTTTGTATCCTTTTACCTTCAGCCTGTTTCTTTGAATCTGAAGTGTCCTGAAAAGTACATTGATTTATGTTTTTAATATGTTCTGCCAATTTCTGATATCTAATTAAGAGAGATTAAGCTATTTGTATGTAAAAAATTGATGATGCCATTTTGTTATTTGTTTTTTATTTGTTGTGTCTTTTTGTTTCTCAGTTCCTCCCTTAGTATCTTTTTTGGGTATTAAATAGATTTTCCTCTTTTGTTTTTCTTTCTTTTAGTGTTCCATTTTAATTCTTTTTTGTTTTCTTTTATTGTATATTTTTAGTTATTTTCTTAGTGGTTGTCCTGAGAATTACTGTCATAGTTCACAATAATGTAGTCATTGGATGTCAGTTTAATTTCAGTATTATACAAAACTTTGCTCTTATCTCTGCTTCTTCTCCCTTACTTTGACTCACTTGGTTTGCACCTTGATCTTGGACTTTCTAACCTCCATAATTGAAAAATAAATTCATAACTTTCTTCCTTCTTCTCTCCCTACTTTCCTTCCTTCCTTATTTCCCTTTGTAGTATTAGGGATTGAATCTAGGGTCTCACACATGTTAGTCAAGCACTTTACCACTGAGCTACATCCTCAGCCCTTTTTTAAATCTAAGTTGCCAGGCTGGCCTCAAACTGTGTCCATCTTGCCTCAGCCTCCCAACTACTTGTGATTACAGGTGTGCATCATCACACCTGGCTAAATTTCTGTTGTTTAATTTACTCAACTTATACTATTTTGTTATGGTAATCCTTGCAGACTTTAGATAGGTGTTCATGATTTCTGGTAAAAAAAAATCAAATGTTAATCATACTTAGTACATGAGTCATACATGATGAGTCACTTCATTCTTGTTGCTTTCAGGATTCTTCTATTTTTAATAGAAGACAGAAGAATTGATTGTTGTGCCTTGATTATGATGTAACTACCTGTGGATCTCTGAATTTGAATTATAGCTGAATTTTCAGATATTCTGTTTCTGTTCTCTACTGGGATCTATTGTGCATATTTAGATGTGCTTAATATTATCCCACAGTTCTCTGAGACTATATTAATTTCTCTTCATTCATTTTTTCCTTCTGTTGATTAGGCTGGATAATCTCAACTGACCTATCTTCACATTAGCTGATCTTTTCTTCTGCCTGTTTAACTCTCTTGAGCACTCTAATGAGTTTTCATTTCAGTTACAGTACTTTTAACTTACATTTGTTTGGTTCCTTTCTATAATTTCATTTTATTCATTGTGTCTATTTAGTGAGATATTGTTCTCATATTTTCTTCAGTTCTTTTTCAGGTTGAAATTCATAGAAAGTATGTCTAGGAAACTTGCCCATTCATTGTAATGTTAGCTATGGGCTTGTTTTATTATGTCCAGGTGCATTTCTTCTGTAACAGATTTGTTCAGAGTTTTTAGCAGGAAGGAATGCTGAATTTTACAAATGTCTTTTCTGCATCTGTCAATGATATTTTTGTTCTTTTTTAAAAATATTTTTTAGGTTGTCAATGGATCTTTATTTTATTTATTTATATGTGTTGCTGAGAATTGAACCCAGTGCCTCACACGTGCTAGGCAAGCACTCTACCACTGAGCTACAATCCTAGCCTCTTCTTTTTGTTCTTAACTCTGCTGATGTGTGGTGTCACATTCATTGGTTTGTGTATATTGAACTGTTCTTGCATCCCTGGAATAAATCCCACTTTATCATGGGAAATAATCTTTTTAATATGCTAATGGATTTGATTTACTAGTGTTTTTTCCTTGAGGATTTTTGCACATGTGTCCATCAGGAATATTGGCCTATAACTTTTTTATGTTGTGTTCTTGTTTGGTATTGAGAGCTTGGTGCAAAAAGCATTTATATCTATGTAATATATGTGTGTGTGTGTGTGTGTGTATATATATACTACAAAGCAAAAATAATAATAATGACTGCATTAATATGTTAAGAGACACTGGATTTCACCATGGCAGACCCAGTATTGGTTTCCAACTTTAAAAGCCTGGTCTTAATTACCTATTCACTCTCCACCCCCATCCCCCCCACCACCACCACCCGACTGCCAAGCAGGTTTCTCTCCATGCGTGTTGCTTGAAGTTGTGTGAAGGACGACACAGGCACAACTTTCCTTTCTTCCTTCTTCAGTGCATCTTATTATTATGTTACAACCATGAACTATGGTCTCTCACTTGGTTTCCCTAGCTCTTGTGAAGGTAGTTCTGTGCATCAATAGCTATTCAAATTGATATTTCTGTGGGCAGATGATCTCTGGAGGGTCTTCTTCCACTGCTATCTTGTTCTGCCTTTTATAGGTGGTTTTTGGTTCTTTTCCTCTGACTCCTTCTTTTCTAGGATTCAGCTATACTTATATTTGTTCACATAAAATTGTTCAAAAATTCACCAATCTGTTCTTTGTTTCTTTGCTGCTTTCTTTTTTTCAACTTTATTGCCTCTCAGTGTTCCATTTGGGTTAGTTTTATTTTCAAGTTCAGTAATCTTTTCTAAAATGATTTATCTGATTTTAGTATCTTACTTTTACTTATTAAACATTTTTGCCTTTCCTCCAGCTTCTTAATATATGAAACCAAGTTATAAGAACTACTTTAATATTTTGGTTTATCAGTTTTATCTTTTGTGTCATTTATGGGTCATTTTTCAATTTTCTTTTCCTCACTAGTCTTGTTTTCCTTCTTCTTTGAGGAATTTACTAGTAATTTTTGATTAATGCTTGGTGCCAGATATTATGAATTTTACTTTGTCAGTGCTAAATATGTTTATATTGCTAAATATGTTCTCGAGGTGTATTCTGGAACATGCTTGTGTTATGCAGAAATAATTGGATCCTTTTAGATGTTGCCTTAAGGCTTGTTAGGTAGGACTAGAGCCTAAGAGAAACTATTATATTTGATCTATATTAATTTTTTCCACAACTGATATTCCCAGCCCTAAGGGAACCCTGGGCTTCTAATACTTTTGGGTGATTCTTCTCCTATTCTTGGATAGTTTATTCCTGATGTTAATTCTGCCAAGTAGTCACAGGTACCTTCTACAGTTTGAGTTGTAGCCCTGGGCACCTTCCTATTCTATCCTGCAAACTATAGCAGTTGGGGTGGGGGTGGGGGTGGGGGTCCCCAGACTTTCACTGTTATCTCCTCAAAGTAGGGAAACTGTCAGGCTTTATAAATTTTTACCCACTTGGAGCTATAACTTGGAAATCTTCTCTAGGCAGTAAAATGGAGCAGTCATAGCTAACCTTGTTTTTTGTTGTTGTTTTTGTTTTGTTTTAATCTCTCAGGTGTTACTGTTGCCTGATATACAATATATTTAAAAGTCTTTTTTTTTTTTTTTTAAGTGTTTCAGGCAGGAGGGTAAGTCTATTGTCCCTTCATTCCTAGACTATCTATTTGAAATAAAACTTTTAAGATGTGTGTGTGTGTGTGTGTGTAGTAGTAGTAGATGGACACAATACCTTTATTTTATGTATCTTTATGTGGTGCTGAGGATCAAACCCAAGGCTTCACACATGCTAGATGAATGCTCTACTGCTGAGCCACAGCCCCAGCCCTGAAATAAAACTTCTTTAAAAATGCAAACTCATTACAGTGGACATTTTAGAAAATGAATAAAAGTACAAATGTGGAAATAAAAATTACCCATGATATCATACTTCCTGCCATCAGTTCTTGCTATTATGACTACTAATAAACAGAAATGCCAAGCTAGTCCAAGTGGGAAAATTAGGAATCATCCATAAGTTTTCATTTGCTTTGTATTTAGGTTATGGTTGAATGTATAGGAAATGATTTGTGTCTGTGTGTATGCGTGTGCGCATGTATGTGTGTGTTGCTGGGGATCGAACCCAGGGCCTTGTGCTAGGTATATGCTTGACCACTGAGCTAGACACCTCCCCCATCCCCTTGATAAGAGGTGATTTTATTCAGAGCCACACATGTGGGAAGAGGTTAAAGCACTGAGTTTGAAGTCCTGTGTAACACTTGTAATCAACTCGATTTCTGCAACTGGATAACTATCAATTGTAACTATGGGGACAAAATTGACAATTGACAATTGTGGCTGTTCCTAGTGTAACAATCCAGACATTGGAGGAAAGACAGATCCCAAAAAGATTATGACAAGATAAAACAACAGTGATTCAATTACAAGTTTTTTTTAAATGTTTTACTCAGACCGTAGACATGATTCATTGTCTCCTCATTGTATTGGCAATTTTCTTAAATAATTCACTACTTTCTGTCTTGTATTATACTTTCCTAGACACATATCTAATCCCTCAATTCCTAGAGGCCCCCATCCTCTTTTCTTTGTATATTCTACTACAGTTAATACAGTGCTCAATATATTTTTGTTAAATGAGAATGACCTTGAGGAAATTTTAATTTTTTCTTTATTGAATTGACTGTTAGAGAGTATGATTCTCACACCTTTTTCTCCCCTACTTTCAGTGGTATGCAATCTGCATTAGTGATGTTGGAGATTATGAAGGCATCAAGGTTAAAATTGCAAATGCCTACATTATCAAGGAGCATTTTGAGGTACTGACAAATTACTCAAGTTCATGAATTTAAAAAGTATTTTTCTGAATAGATTTATGTGTTATCAATTACATTATGTAGCAAACCATCTAAAACTTAATGTCCTAAAATTGGGTATTTATGCGTTACATACTCATATTTCCAGCTATGTGGGGAGGCTGAGGGATGAGATCACCTGAGCCTAAGCGAGGACCAGCCTAGGTAGACAACCAGACCCTATCTTGAAAGAAAGGGAGAAAGAAGAAAGAAAATTTAGTGGTCTAGAGCAATTGACAGTTTATTTCATAGAATTCTGTGATTTAAAAAATTTAGTACTGTGGTGCTTCTGCCTTGCTTTAGTATGGCTAAGGTCATTTAGATGACAGTAGTCACCTGGAGCCTCAGCTGGGACTGGAATGTTTAAGATGTCCTCTCATATTTGAGAGTGCCTGTCCACTTGTCTTTTTAGCATGGTGTATCCTAAGCTTCTCTTTTTTTTTTTTTTTTTTTTTTT
>NW_026000093.1:34537692-34644021 GCF_001458135.2 Marmota marmota marmota | reverse complement strand
AAAAAAAAAAAAAAAGGGAAAGGTAAAGATTTAAACAAACAAAAAACTAAAGGGCTGGAGATGTAGCTCAGTGGTAAAACGCCTGCCTAGAATGCATTGAGGCTCTCGGTTCAGTCCCCAGTACCACAAAACCAATTAATGTTTTGTATAAACTCTCATATTCATATTTTAAAGTATGAAAAAGATAATATTTAGTTATTTAGTATTCACACACTAAAATGATCATTTATACTACTTACTACTATTTTGGATTCCATTATTATATCTAAAATAGCAAGAAAATAACATTTTTGGAGTTTTTGAAAGACACACTAATGGCAGGAAAAGATTATAAAATGATTTCTTAAAAATAGCTCCCCTCAACACCTCCCATACGAGAATTAAATCCAAATGCCATAAGGCATGCATTGTGCGTGCTTATTTTTTTCCTAGGCGTCTAGAATGGCATTAGGAGAATGGAAAAAATAGTTACTCATATCATGTTTTGTTTTAGGAATTAATTTTCTAACAGAACTCCAGTTGGGAAATGCTCATAGAGAATAACTTATTTATAAATACTATAAAATAGTTTTGGTATTAATTATACCACTGTATTGAAAAAGTAAATGTTAAGAAACTGTTGATTCTTGCTCACATTACTAAAGGAAGGTTTCTGCCAAGTCATACTTGGTTTGCATTATTCTAGCAATTGGCTCCATTACTACTGCTGGATATTATGAAAAGTGAAAACAGTGATGGTGTTGATAGAAGATATCACTGTACCAAACACCTCCTGTTACTTTACTGGCTAATTTAATTTTCACCACATCCCTATGAAAGGTGGTTTCTTTTTTTTGTTTGTTTGTTTTTTGTGCTCTGTATCAAGCTCAGGGACTCTTGCATGGTAGGCAAGGAATAGCTCTACCACTTAGGTATACCTGCCCAGCCAGTTTGTTTTTTTATGAAAGAGAAAACCCAGCCACAGAATATAGAACTTGATGAGGTTAATCAGTTAGGGGTCATTTAGCAGTCTGACTTCTGAACCTCTTCTCTTTTTAATATTTTTTTAAATTTATTTCTTAGTTTTAGATGGACACAATATCTTTATTTTATTTTTATGTGGTGCTGAGGATTGAACCCAGTGCCCCGTGTATGCTAGGCGAGCACTCTACCACTGAGCCACAACCCCAGCCCCTGAAACTCTACTCTTAACCACTACAATTATTTGAAACTGTCTTATATATCACCAAACCGAAAGTGAAAATGTAAGTTTATAGAAAAGCATGAACTAAGAAGTGTTAATTTTTTTAAAAAAGTCTTTATTTTAAAATTAGGTTCAATATTAATCTGTGAGGTTTTCAGCATAGTGGTGGCTAAAAAGTGGAATAATTTTTTTTAAGTTATTTTCTAGTTTATACTTTACACTGATTGACATTGTAATAGATATTGGGAAGATTTTATCAATATATCATTAATATTATACATAATTATTCTGTTAATATATTTTATGAATAAATAATAATAAATTTTCCTCAAGGGAAAATAAACTCTGCATATAGGAAACATTCAAAATTATGTACTTTCAGTTCTTCTTTTTGAAAGAATGCTTTTTATTCAGTATTCATTTAGGATTTGCTATAAAAGGATGTCTTTATTATAATTATTTTTTTAATCTGGAAGAGGAAAAGCATTGAGAGCTGTAGATTATTACTATTTTTAGAATTAGATTAATTTGTATATTTTGTTGGTTTTCTCATAATAGATCCTACTATCAGTTTATGAACCTTAAAAATAGTAACCTTAGTACAAGTCATTAATAGTGTATTAGCACACATTTTAATCATTTAAAGAATGAGGAGGGAGAAAGTGTTGACTAATACAAGAATAAAAATACAGGGTTGCAGTTTTGTTTTTTGTTTTTAAATCATGGCTTCTTCAGTATAATAAGGTGTTTACTGGTTTTTAGAAAACAAATATGATTGATTTTCTCATTTCTTGATAGAAAGCAATTGAACTGAATCCTAAAGATGCCACCTCAGTTCACCTGATGGGTATTTGGTAAGCAATCTTTTTTAATGTTTCAGTGCTATTTACCACTATTGTAATTCATATTTAGCATATACAAAAACAAGATATAAAACATTTTAAAACATTCAGCAGAGTTCAGAGTATTAAATCCATTTATTGTTAAAACAGACTAAATTTGATTATGATCATGTTAAACATTGCTATTCAAGTCACTTAGAAACATGTACTTAGACTAAAAATGATCTTAAAACTCTTTGTAGACCTTTAAATTCCCTTTCTTGAGAAAGACTATTCTTGGGAAATTCACTATGTTAAATGGTGATTGAATTAATCTTAACTACATTGTTATAGTAGGATACCTTAAGAGAGTCTTTGCATCTTCAAAATATCCGGGAAACACTATAATCTTTCTTTCCATTTCAGTGTGATCTTTTGTCCAGTATGGGTTATTATTTCACTGATATGAGGGTACACCAATATGTTAAATATTTGTTGGCTCTGGTATATAGCTGACATATATGGTATATAGAGTCTATAGAGATGACAGGTTAGCCGCTGTTTCCTTTGGATATAGTGTGCAGAGTTAAATATTTGTTTTTATTATCAACTGAAAAGGTAGGGCTAGAGATGTTGCCCAGTGGTAGAGTGCTTGTCTGGCATGCATGAAGCCTGGGGTTTGATTCCCAACATGGGGGAAAAATTCTTAAAAAGGGATAACAATGTAAATAGTCCTGTATCAGACTCTTCTAAAATAGAAGTAAATATTTTCCAGGATGAAGGACATATTAAACTACCAAGGATTAATGACAGAGGTACACTCACTTATTAAGCAAATATGAGATATAGTCTCTGCCTCAAGAAATTTAGACCTTAGTCAAAGATCTAAAACTTCTCCCCGCCTCCACTTTTATCAGAAAGTTGTAAAGGTCAGTCGTTTGCTTCACCCCTTTAAAAAAGGATTTAAATTGTTGGTTGTTATTGTTGTTCATGCATATCATGTTTTGTCATTTTTCTTGGGTAAGTTTTTTAACTCCTTTGAATTTTCTTAATTTGTAAAAAGGAGTAAGGATCCTGTCTCATTTGTTATAAGGAATAGATGAGAGAGGTAAACATTTAGCCTACTACCTGGAACAAAATGAATACTCAGTGGTAGTGATACATTGTACCATCATTACTTATACTATTGCTTACTTTTTATATTTAATTATAAAATATACCCTAATTAATGGATCAGGTCAATCCTAGATAATTTAGTATGAATATTAACCAACTGGATATCATGTAAAATACAAAATGATTAAAGGTACAATAAATTTTTTTTAAAATACTGTTGATGTTTAGTTCTTTTTAAGTAAAAAAAATATAATTTGAATGTGTAATGCTATTTTATTTCCCTTAGGTGCTATACATTTGCTGAAATGCCTTGGTATCAAAGAAGAATTGCTAAAATGCTGTTTGCAACTCCTCCTAGTTCCACTTATGAGGAGGTAGTATGATGTCCTTTGTTAAGTTAGTACCTATTTCTTAACTAAAGCACCATTCTACAGTGTCCACACACATGGAGATCTTATTCAGTGAGGGACTTGAGCAAGTTTTTAAAGGCTTGTACTTATTATTCATGACTGGTGAGTGCTTTTTTCCCCCTTTTAGGCAAGCAACTGATAATTCTGGTATATTGTCAGCTAAAATAGCTCATGGCTAAAATCTGCCTTGATTTTCTATTTGAAAGCTATACCATATAGAAGTCAAAAAATAGAAGAAATATAGCAGCTGTTAACTGGCTTGTATTCTGTACAACAACAGAGTCATTTAGGAAAATAGAGATCATGTTTGAATTGATAAGAATAATAATTATAACTTTTTATAAAAGAGTATGAAAGCCTCATATTCTATTTTCAAGGCCTTTTGCTTTTCCTGTTAAAATGTGAAAGGGATTACTAGGTAAACATCCTTTTTGCTTTTGTTTGGTGCTAGGGATTGAACCTAGGAACTTGTGTGTGCTAAGTGGGTACTATACCCCTAAACTACATACACTCCCAGCCTGTGAAAACATCTTGAGTTAAGAAAAAATTTCAGTATGAATAAATAGGCAGTTGGAAAGTTCTTCTAGTACTTGTCTCTTAGGAGGTTGTTTTGGTTATTATTTCATTTTTTTGTTTGTTTTCTTTTTACTCTTGGGACCAAATTATAGTATAAATTTGTTGTAAAGAATATTTAAATGTATAGCTAGAATATAGCTGGGAAATATTATTACTAAAAAGAATACATTGTTAGGAAAAATATATACAGTCAGCTCTACTATAACAAATTTTTATGTTTCTAAGAAACAAAATGTCTTGGATAATGCATTATAGGTTTTTGTCTTCGTTCTTTTTATTTTTTTGAGACCAGGTCTCACTGTGATGCCTACGCTGGCCTTAAAATTGAGTTCCTCCTGCCTCAGCCTCCTACGTATGTGGAATTACAGGAGTATACCAGTGTGCTTGCCTTAAATAATGCACTGTAGAAATAGTAGTTTAAGTGGGACAAAAAGATTAGCAGAGAATTTCAGATTCACAGTGGACTTTTTTAAAAAGTCACTGGGGGGCTGGGGTTGTGGCTCAGCAGCAGAGCGCTCGTCTCGCACACGCGAGACCCTGGGTTCCATCCTCAGCACCACATAAAAAATAAATGAGTGAAATAAAGGTATTGTGCCTAACTACAACTAAAAAATAAATATTAAAAAAAAAAAAGTCACAGGTATGGGAATTGGGAGTGTGGCTTAACGATAAACACATACCTAGCACAAGAAAGACCCCAGATTTTTCCCCAGCACCATAAAAACAAAATCCAAACAAACCAATTACACTGGTGAAACCTATTATTGCTCAGTACCTTCAGCTTTTGATTTTGAAATGGTTTTTACTAGAAATCACTGGTAGGACTGCTAGGGTCAAAAAGCTAAGTAACAATGATGGATTTTCTTCTGTGCATGATAATTTGGTCTAAATTCTCAAGAGCAACTATATTATTACTAGAAGTGGTCCACATATGCTAATTCTCTGATGATTTAATAGTATTGTGTTCATTTTGTCTATGTTAATCTCACTGTTGAAGAATAAGATCGTTATTTTAAGACTTATATTTAGTATAGGAATAGATTATTATTATTTTTGACTTATATTTAGTATAGGAATAGATTATTGAGAAAATGCATTTTAAAAATATTTGGTCTACTTTAATCCTTTTTTTTTTTTTTTTTTTTTTGACTTGTGGTTTTAACAGGCCTTGGGCTACTTTCATAGGGCAGAACAAGGTAACATTTTTTAATTTCACATTTTACTATAATTAAAATTGTATGAATGCTAAATATGTAATAGGGATTTTTTTAAAGAGAGATAAGTTATTCATTCTGTTATACTATTTTTTGCACAAGACATAAAACAAATTTTAAAGTTTTTTGTTTGTTTTTGGTACAATGGATTGAACCCAGAGGCATTTAACCACTGAGCCCCCTCCCCAGCCCTTTTATTTTTTATTTTGAGATGGTCTCACTAAGTTGCAGAGGCTGGCCTTGAACCTGGAATCCTTTTGCCTCAGCCCCTCAAGTCACTGAGATTACAGGCATGCGACGTTGCATCCAGCCCTTTTTGCTTTTTTACTTCAAGACATCATCTTGCTAAATTGCTGAGGTTGGCCTATAATTTGTGATACTCCTGTCTCAGTCTCCTGAATTTCTGGTATTACAGGTGTGCACTATAATGCCTGGCTAAATTTTTGAAGTCTTTAGTTAATGAAGCTCACCTGAAAAAGAAAATGTCACTACTGGGAGGGAAAAGGAAAGCACTATTTGTGGCTTCAGAACACTAGCTGCTTGCTACCTTCCAAACCACAGTGGTTTCTGACGTTGCTTCCTGGCCTCAAAGAATTCCAGAGGAAGTTTTGAAACAAGCTGTTCTGTTTTCAGGAGCCAGCTGACTTTGGGGTTGTCTTTTGGGTCCAGATGGGGAATAGTTTATGGACGATGTCTCAACTGAATAGCTTCTGTTTCTATAAGCTACTGCTAGGTATTATGCTGAGCCTTTTTATTTATTTTTGTATTTCTGTGTCTACTGTATTTTTGTAAGCATTTTGCAAAGTGATGTTGTTTGTGTGCAAGAAAAAAACTGTTGGGCAATTTCTGTTACAAGGATCTGATTTCATTTTGAAAGTCAGGTTTATCTTGAAATTTTTGTATTTTGGTTATGATTACTGGTTTGGGACATCTAATAAAAGATTTCTCAAACAAAAAGAGAAAAATACCACTACTGAATTTAGAGCTGTAATTCAGGAATGGTTCTTAATGTAATTCAGCCTTCCTTTTGAGAGGATGCCTAGATAGGTTAAGTATTTTATTTGATATTATACAGTTAAATTAGACACACTTAAATGGGAATTCTGGTTTTAAACCAGGCTGATTTTGTTGAGTTGCAGAATATTCTTTGTGAAAAAGTGTTTCTTGTTTTTTTTATTTTGAAAAAAATCACTAGCCTTACTGCTACAAGCCAATCCTACAAATTTATCCTTTTTAATACGAACAACATGAAAGTAAGGGATGTAAGTTTAAGTTGACTATAAATACACTATAAAAAGCAATGTAAATATATTTCTATAAAATTTGATCAGAAGATTCAGAAAACAGTGTTTATTAAGTTTGAGATTCTACACATGTACTTGTTCAAATGTTTCATCATTATAGGTTTTTAAAAAACATTTTCTAAAAATTACATCTGAGGGGCTGGGGCATGTGGCTCAGTGGCAGAGTGATTGCCTAGCACGAGTGAGGCACTGGATTCAATCCTCAACACCACATAAAAAAAAATAAAATAAAGGTATTATATCTATTTACAACTAAAAAAAAATATTTTTAAATTACATTTGAAAATGTTAATTATCTCTGATTCTTACTTTTTCTTTTGAAAATAATCAGGTCATCAATACAATTGTTTGTTTTTTTGATCTCAGTGTCTCACACATGCCAGGCAAGTGCTCTACTTCTGAGCCACAGCCCCAACCCCACAATTGTGAGTTTTTCAAAAGTATTTTAAGCAGTGTAATAAGTTTCTCAAATTTGGATTCCTGTACACTGATAATTCTTGTCTTTTTTTTTTTTTGAAAATGTTCTCTTTTTAAAAATATATATATTTTTAGTTGTTGATAGACCTTTATTTTATTAATTCATTTATATGGTGTGCTGAGAATTGAACCCAGTGCCTCACACATGCTAGGCAAGCACTCTACCACTGAGCCACAACCCCAGCCTAATTCTTCTTTTCTTCAAATTGAAAAAGTTATCACAAATTCCGTCAGCCAAGAATGCATTCCACTTTTTCTGTTAAAATCCTGTTCATCCTCCAAATCAGCTCAGGTATAATCTCTCAGATTAATTGCTTTTTTCCTTTGATTTTCTGTAGCACTTTGTTTTTGTGGTGCTAGGGATTGAACCCAGGGTCTTATGCATGTGAGGCAAGGACTCTACCAACTGAGCTATATCCTCAGCCCTTCTGTGTAGCACTTTGATCTTTATCTGGTAAAGCAGTTCTTCATTCTTACATAATGTGTTCATTTTTCACCTTTACATTGTAAATTCCAAAGGAAGAGAAACTTTCATTCTATTTCTATAGCTAAGTATAGCTGCCAATCAGAAAAGGCTGATCAAATTTACATATCATGATTTCATTCACTCATTACTAAATGTCCTAAATATGTTATTTTCCAGGCACTGTTCTAAGCACTTGAGAATATAATAGGGAAAAGACATTTAAAAAGAAAATTGCTGTTCTTATTATATGTCAGAAGCTTCAGCTTCTCATCTGAAAATGGAGATACCTACTTTATAAAATTGTTGTGAAAATGATATGGTCTGCAGTGTAGTACCTAGCGCATAGCAGACATTCAGTAAATCCTGATTATTTTACAGATATTTGTTTGAGATAGGAACAAGAGAATACTAGTCTAATCACTTATTGACCATAAAATTTTTATTAATCGTACCAAAAAATTAAACATTTAAAATAAAAGCAAGACTATTTATCTTGACCTAAAGTGTATTTTTTCTTCTTATGTACAGTGGATCCAAACTTCTACAGCAAAAACTTGCTTCTTTTAGGAAAGACATACTTGAAATTAAAGAACAAAAAGCTTGCTGCTTTCTGGTTAATGAAAGCCAAGGACTATCCAGCACACACAGAGGAAGATAAGCAGGTAAAATAGCTCTAATATAGTAGTAGTAAGGTAGATATTTTCATTGAGGCATTGTTAAATAAGGGTGAATTAAGAACTTTAATTGTCTAAATGCAAACATTGTTGAAAACACAGTAGTATTCACTTCAAATGTGAATTTATTTACAGTATGTTCGTTTCTACATAGTAACTATTTAGGTACTATCACCAAATAAATGTTAGCGGTTGCTTCGTGCAATAAAGAATTACTATCTTTGACATAACAGATCAAATACATTTTTACTACATAAAAGTCTAGGAATATGTACTAATGTGAAAGAATTCTCTCAAGTCTTATCCAGTCATTCTTGTCAAGAAATTTTATTCTTAAAATCATCTATCCCAGTTTTTAGAAACTCTTAGAAATGAGTCTACTTCAATTTCACATTCTCTAAGCTGTAATGTTTGCTTATAATGTATTTTTCCATTCTAGGTACAAACAGAAGCTACTCAGTTGCTTACAGGTTTGTGAAAAGACATGAGACCTTTCAGAGAAGAAAATACATGAAATACCCAATAAACATTGCCTTTTGTTTTATTTATAAAGATAATATGTTAATCATAACTGTTTTATGACTTTTCAGTTCTTCTAATGTTGTGACCATTTAACAGAATAAACTTACAAAATTCTAGGTTTCTTCACAAATAACTAGGTAAAAGTAGTAATTGCCATATTGTCCTAAGAGTGGTAGCAATAAATTTCCATGGCTCAGAGATTATTTTGTATCTTAGGACATCAATGTTGCAAAATGGTATAAGATTTCTAAATACTAGGATGAGAAGGTATCAAGAAAAGAGTTTTGTGAAAGAGGTAGCATATAGGGGAGTGGATTTTCAAGTTGGATTTGATTTTCAGAGTTGCGATCTTACAGAGAAGGTGCAGTAAAAGTCAAATGATTAGAATGTTTAGGGTTCTTGGTTTAAGATAGTTAAGTGGTGTATCTTGGAGCCAACCTGTGCAATAGCCATGTTCAGATTTTCTCAAATATCTTATACTTTAAAAATGCTTCCTAAAAATGTACTTTTCAAAACCAGTACCAAAGGCCATACATTGCATTTGATTTGCTGCTTAGTTGCTTTTATTCTAGACCATTTCCCCAGTCTTTTTCTTCTCACAACATTGACGTTTTGGAGAAGACAATGCAGTTTTTATCAATGTTGGCTCAAATAGATTGACCCCATTGACTTCACTTTGAAAACTACTGTTCATTCTTATCTCAGGGACTCCATTTAATAATATATATTTTTCAGTCATTACCTGATTTTTATATTCATCCTGATTTTTCTGTTTCATTTTCTTAGCTCTTTTCATTTGTTTTCCATATCCCTTATATTTTGATTTTATATATTCTTCTTCAGACACTTTATATTTTTCACTTCTGAGATGCTTTTGTATTTTTTTTCAGTTTTTCCGAGTTTTAATCCTCAGTCATTTCACATCTTCATGTTTGTCTAGTTCTGAGTTTTTAAATTTCTAATTCAGGTTTTTTTTCCCCCATATTGGCAACTTAATTCATATTAACATATGGTGTTATAGAATTTTTTCTCCTTCCCATCTTCTTTTTTTCCAGAGCTGGGGTCTTCATACTTGCTAATTATTTTTTTCAATTTTCTCAATGACTTTGGATGTATTTTTCTAGGAGCGTATTTGTTAACAGCGATACTAGGAATTTGGGGGGGTTTGGGATAGTACAAGAATAACTGGGTAGAGTGTAGCTAATGGTAGAGCATGTACTTATCATGAACAAGGCCCTGGGTCATTCCCTCCAGTGCGTACACGCACATACACCTGCAATAAGTTGTTTTGTGAAATGGGTTATCTTTAACAAAGCCTTTTATGGATGGGAGCATATATATTCTCATACTTGATACAGCTTTCAAATAGATTTTTATTTTGAAAGAATTAATAGATTCATAATAGTACAAAGGAGTCCTATGTACTCTTCTTCCAGTGATATAGTTAAGATCCACCATAGTTATAAATCTTAAATAACTCTACCATCAAACTAGGAAATTGACATTGGTACAATCCACAGACCTTATTCAGATTTTACTTGTCAAAGAAGTACTTGTATGTATAGTTTAAGAATGTCAAACAAATGGAATCACTGTATGGGACCTTTTGAGATTATCCTCTTCCACTCTTTGACATCCATCCAAGTTCTATTTGTAGTTTCTTTTTGGTGTCGATGCATATTTTATTATATGGATGTACCAGTTCATTTAACGACTCATTGAAGGACACTTAGGCTTTTTCCAGTTTTTAAGTATTAAAAATATAGCTATGAACATTACATGTAAGTTTTTTATCAACATTAATTTTATCTCCAGAGTGTGGTTGCTAGGTCCTTTAAGGAGCTTTTAACTTCCTTTTCCACATTACTTGGGAATAGCTTCCTTCTCTTAAGATGTGATGCCTTTCCATTTTTCTGATTCTGGGTACTTTCAAAGTCTTCCATTTGACTCCAGGATCCTGACTTGTTCTTGATGTTTTCTTATTCAGGGTGGGGTGAGACACACTATGTCTGGAGTCTGTTACATTCTCTTTCCTGTGCATTCTCCACTTGAATATTCTTTTATGCATTCCAGAGATGAATATGCTGGTTTAAGAAGCTTATTTCTCCACATACTTGTTTACAGAATTTATAACCTCTCCTGTGATAACCTCTCCTATGGTTTTTTTTTTTCCCCTTCCTTTTGAGGATATGAGAAGAAACTTGAATTTAGAAAAATGTGGCCATGATACTGTAAGAACCTGAGAGCTCTCACTTCTTGACCAAGAAATTTTCCCAACTGAATTTCTAATTATGGACTGGGGACTAGCTATGAATGTTCTAAAATGACTTCTCAGATTCACTGATGTCACCTATAAAGCAAACGTCATTAAAACAAAACTACCAATCTCTTGTAGTTGTGAGAATTAAGATTATTTTATTATTATATTATTATTTTATTATTACATTATTATTTTTGTCAAAGATTTATAATGAGTATTAGTAAGTACTTTTAAAAAATACTGTTATCACCTGTATTTTCCTTGGTTGAGACTGGGGAGAGAAATTTTGGAATTCAGGACATGCCACTTTGAACTTAGAAGAGTTGGCCTCAAGCTTGGTGTTTTAAGTTCAACAGACTAAGGGGGATGTGTTCTAGAACTTTTATTTTCACAATCTCATACTTTAATAAATTTGCTTTATTTCTGAATTATCTAGCAGATCATTTTAGATTCAGTCAACTGTAAAGCCGAATTCGGTCAGCATTATTTTATTCAGCATTAACGCAGGAACCACAACTGCAAAGCAGGGCCATGTTGGGTCTCATCTGAGATGGTATTTTAATAATCTGTGTAGAATACCTACAAAAACTTTCTAAGAACCATCATCTCTCCAAATGACAGCTCAGGGTCCTCAAAAGAGACGTACTTTCAAGAGTTCCACATGCAGGGAAGCACATATGTAGAACTTCCTATTTCATATCTAGAGTTCTCTGAGTTATGGATGTAACTTAACAATTGAAGTAATTTTTAGTAGACTAAACTTACCTGGAAATATTGTTAACATCACCATCCTATCTAGTTTTCACGGTAAGAAGAGTTAGGCAGATAATTTAAGTCAGTAGGGTAAAGGTTAATGTTAGAAGGAAGTACAGAAAAAGTAAACATTGATTGATAGCTTCTTTCTTGGAAGACAGTTAAAGACCTGATTGTTGGGATTGTGCTGGATCTGTGACCCACTTCTGGGTTCAGTTTATTAGTGGTGGAGGGAAATGCCACAAAAATGAAGTAACAATGTGAGATGGCCTCTGAACTCCCTCTTTCTCTCCCATTTTCTCATGAGTTGTGTTCAGGCACAGGGAGCCTTAAATACTTCTGGTTAAATTAATTTCTTTCTGGTTGGTCCAGCTCAGAACAGATGATAAGGGAGGAGAGAGGTAAGAGATATAGGCCACATTTTTGTTTTTTTTTTCCCCATGACTATCACTAAGTAGATAAGACAGCTTTGTTTGTAAATCTGGTATCTATAATTGCCTCTAAAGGTCCTGCTGAGGTCTCCAAACTAGTCTTCTCCAGTTAGCTGGTTTGATCTCTGTAGCCTTACCTGTTGTATAGTTAATTCTTACTCAGGGGAGCGGCTCCCTGAAACTAGTTGAATGCCACCTTCTTCAGTCAAATCTGCTAAATTATATTCTCAGATATCATTGCTGATTGGTAGTCAATAACTTCTTAGTTCATGGGGCAGTGCTACCATTGGTGTCTTTTTTCTGGAATGATTTAATAAGTCCTTTTCAGGGACTGGTCACCCGTAGCTTGTCATACATTAAATTTTTTTAGTATTTGTTTTTTAGGTGTAGATGGGCTGCCTTTATTTTTTTGTGGTGCTGAGGATCGAACCCGGGTCCCGCCCGTGCTAGGCGAGCACTCTATCACTGAGCCACAATCCCAGCCCCATTAAAATTTTTTAAATAATTCTTTAGATTTGGAAAAAAACAGCATGTTTTTGGTTAGGATTTGGAAATGAGTCTTCAACTATGTGAGTCACTGCCTTTATTTCATCTTTACTGTGAATTCCTGAATAAAAAAAAAAAAAAGCAGAATACAAGCTAATATGTAGAAAAACTAGTATATAGTAAATATGAAGTTAGACTGTATACTAGTGTTTCCCATGTGCACTTATGGTGGAATATTTACAGGCAGCACAAATAAGTCATTTCCCAATATTATAAAATAATCTGAGTTAATGAAATTTACGGTGCATACTGAAAGCATGATACAAATTGAAAATTTTTTGATTTTATTAGGAAGCCCAGTTTGCTAAAAGCAATATTAACATTGGAATTTGTATTTTTGTAGTTAAGTAAATGTCCTCCTGAGTGAAAAGATTTTTACATGCTTATTGTAATTCAGATATAGAACTTTCATGAATTTGAGAGCAATGAAGATATTCAAACACTAATAAAAAATCATTATTCACCTATTTGAGTGTTCAAATGTTTATGTAACTTTTCAATGCATCCGGTTTTATTCAATGCCTCTGGTTTTACAAAACCAAAACTTTCAACACAGAAGTGCCAAAGTTCAAGTTACCTTTTTATATGTTCCTCAGTATCAAGCTGCATTAGTTTATTATTAAATTTGAACATCAAAGATTTATAAAACAGAAGTTACGTAAGTGGCTGATTCTTTTAATTTCACAAATACCTAGCATCTCAAAATAACATGTAAACAAATCTCTATGCTGCTCAATGAATTTTTTCCAATCTCTGTAACAAACTAAATGTTATTGGATCTAGTACGTGACTTCTATGTAAGTTATGGTTTCACTCAATATATTACTGATGTATGTAAGCAAAGAGTGGAAATTTTTTCAACTATTGTATTTATTTTAAAACAAAGTGACAAGTTCAAGCACCTGTCTTCAAAAAAGCCAGCAGCATTTTTTTTATATACTCAAAGTAAGATTTGGCCTAAGCCCTTAATACCTTCCTGAACAGCCATGCAACTAAAACACCCTCAGGAGATGTTACATAAGGGAGAACATGGAGCAATTTGCACTTTTCCCCTGGATAATAGAAACAAGGTAAAGCAAATTCAGATCTTTGTGAATGAACAGCTGTCATGTTTAATACACTTGGGGCTCTATAGAACTAGAGCCACTATCATATATGCTTATATAGATAATATACTTCTTATATTTAATAAAGTCTCTTGCTTGCTTCAAAATTTAATGATGATCTTTTTCCTGGTCAGTCATTTCAAGGGAACAATAAATAAAGTAGAAAATGATGAACTTTTGCATATTTCTGTGGAAGAACGGAAAACATTTATACTTTTGAGGTTCAGAAAATTCACTGTACAGAATGAACAGCTTATATACACATCTGTGCAATTTTTCTTGGCTGGGGTATTTAAATGCAAGAGCTCCTCCAAGATAAGAAGCCACATTCATTCTTGTCCAAAGCCCTCTGTCTCTTCTATTGCAAAAAGAAGTTTTTCCTTTAGTTGTTCATAACTCTTATATGGTGGTAGATCCAAGCGATTAAAACTGAACAAAAACAAAAACAAAATCATATATTTTTAATAAAATAAACTGAAAATATTTCCAATACAGTAAAACACACTGAAAAGCTGAATGAACAGAAGTATGTATGTAAAATTTTGCCAAACGTATTCTAACGATTCACTACTAATATTAGTATATTAGCATATTCAGATATCTTAGGGGAATCCATTCAAATTTAAGACCTATATTTTTTTAAAAATTAATTTTTCCCAGAGAGAAAAATAGGATTATGTTGACTATAGCAATGTGGATAAAGATTCTGTAATTAAAAAAAAATCATTAATCTTCTCTTTACTACTCCTATGTGTCATTAGTCCCCCTAAGTTCTCTTGTAATAGTCCATTTCTTTCACTCATTCATTCATTCTTTATTGAGAATCTTCATATGCTAGTGATATAGTGATGATAAAAAAAAAAGTCCTTTATGTTCTTGGGTGGAGATAGATAGTCAATGAACAAATACATAGTTTTCTCGAGTTTCACCAATGAGATTATAACCTTTTCTATAATGACACTTTCAGTTCTGCTCAGATTCAGTTCCTTTCTGGGACAAAATGATGAAAAACAAAAATACTGAAAATGCTTAAAATAACAATGTACTGTTTCTGAAGGATAACATTTAATATTTTAGAACACGGCACTGACTAGCTATATTAGGATTTCAGTATCCAAAGTTTTGGTTCCCCCCCTATTAGTCAGAACCTTTCTGTAACTTCCCTTCCTCATGTGGAAATATTCCCCTCCCATGTAAGTTAGGAAAGCTGAAAAGAGCCTTTAAAAGGAAGCAACAGACTAAAATAGTGTGGTTCTCAGACCATATTATTCTCAGTATAAGCAGACCATATATTGCCCTCCCATTTAAATTATAAAAGTATCTGATAATGATTGAAGTCAGCAAGAAATATCATTTCAATAATCTTATAACCAAAGCAACCTGTTCCTTTCTAATTCTCTTCCATAATTTATATATACAGCCTTTGCCAAATTCTCTCATTTCTGTCACCTAAATCGCTCCTATCTTCTCCCTGTTTATCATTTCTATTGCCACTACATCCTTGTGTATATCTCTTACTTGAATCACTAGAGAATTTCCTGCCTTCTTATCTGACCCCCCCCCCTTTTGTTAAGCTATTGTGAGTAAAGCTTTAGTGACGTTTTCAATTTTTTTTTCCCTTTAAAAATTCTTCAGACACCTGTTTTATTTCTTGGGCAAATAATTACAAATGGAATTACCATTTATAGGTATACACACATATATGTACATGTTTATAATGATATTTGCATGTTTAACTTATTTGAAGCATATCAGTTTACAATCCCACCTACAAAGAAGGAAAATTCACCAACAGAAAATGTTGCTAATCTTTTCATTGTTGTTTTAATTTGGTCGTGTTAATACTATGCAGTGTTACATTATAATGTTAATCTGCATTTCCCTAATATCTACTGATGATATCCCTATTTTTTAATTTACTTCTCAACATTCTGTCTAGTCAGAAATACTATGCTAAACAGACAAACTAGTTTTTGGACTCTTTAAAAGCCTTTATTTCCTCAAATAGCTATGGGAACAGAGGGGGTAGAATGACAGAAAAAAGCCTACCCTGTTTTTAGTATAGCCTCCATCGACTTATTTAATGTTCTCTAAGTATAGCACATTCTTTTCTTTTTCTATTTCTATGCTGTAATAGTTTCCTGGTCTATAATATCCTTTTCAGCTTATGAAATTCTAATTCATCAAGAATCAGCCCAGACGTTACAACTTCGTCCAAGAAGTTTACCTAGAGCATCTTTCACCTATCCATGAGCTCTTTTTATTTCTATTTTAGTGTTTATTTTCAACTAACTGGTTTCTCTCCTTAGACTCTAAAATCTACAAGGGTAGCATCAGCTAGCTCTGTATCCCTAAAACACTGATCTGATATGCATATTGCAGATATTTAGTTTTAAGCTGAAGAACATTAAGAAAGCAGATAATCTGAAAAAATACTAAATAGTTTCCATTTTAAGATCTTAGCCATTGTTTTGTGCTGTTTGATTATATTTAAGGTATGTATGGGGCACTGGGGATCAAACCCAGGACCTATCACTTGGCTGTATATTCCCACCCTTTTATTTTGGTGGCTTCAAACTTGATTCTCCTTACCTTTAGCCTCCCAAATTCCTGAGAACAGAAGCATAAGCCACTATGCCCAGCTGTGATGTTTTACAGGACAGAGACTTAATAAAATCCATTCATCTTTTATTGAGTACTTATTATGTAAATATGAAAGTACTAAGTTCTAATTCTGTTTTTTTTTTTTTTAGTGTGATGTGTATTATAAAAAAGAAATTGACCAATACATCTATTTCATCTGAAGGAACTGTATGCTAATTGGCTTACCAACTGTATATAGCTTTCAGAAAGCTTAAAGCTCCTACCTCTCAAAACAAACCCCTGGAGATGACAACAGTAGGACCCTGTGTCCTCTCTTCATCTGAGAATCATTAAGACTAATTTCATCACAGATTAAATCACTGCTTACCACAGTCACTGATAAAAATCCAAGTCTCCTGGATCATATATTTCCCTTTTTTTTTGGCACCAGGGATCAAACCCAGGATGCTTAACTACTAAGCCATATCACCAGCCTTTTTAATTTTGAGATAGGATCTCACTAAGTTGCTTAGGAGCAACTAAGTTGCTTAGGGCCTCCCTTAGTTGATGACGCTGGCTTTGAACTTGCGATCCTCCTGCCTCAGCCTCCCAAGTTGCTGGAATTACAGGCATGTGCCACCATGACCAGCATAGATGGTATATTTTCATCCAAATGCTCATCTCAATACTGATCTATTTCCCTTGGTTTGAATTAAACTCAACCTGTCTACCATTTCATATTTTTCATCTTATTGTTTTGAACTTCTATTTCATAGTCTCAATAGCTTCTTATCATAACTGAAATCCAGCTAAGTCTGAAACATGCCATTTCTTCTGTAGCCAATTAATAAAACTAGCCTGTTCTGAGGCACATAGCTGTATAGCCTATCTGCTGATTGCTTGGTTGTGCTCCTTCATTTACTGAAAGCCCTGGCACCTGGGGGCATAATCCTCTCATTTATATGGATACACGCAACAATATGGCCATCAAGTTCCTTGCTCTTTTAGCTTTTTGAGTTACTAACCCTAGGATCATAACTTGAACCTCACCACCACCAGTACATTTCTAATTAAAAAATCTTTTTCTCTGAAATAAGTTGGAAAGAAAAATAGTCAATGAAAATGCCAGCCTATTAACCCATTATTACTTCACCATCCTATCCCATCCTCAGCTCTTCTGTCCTCACTTTTTTCTTTATCTGCAGAATGTCATTATAATTAGAGATCTTATTCCATTATTATAATCACAACTTTGCAAATAGTTTTAAATACTGTGTCTCTCCTTCTTTTGAATTAACTAATCAAAACTCAAATCCTGAATGAATTCCACCTTCTGTTTGTTCCTTGCACCTTAACAGTTAAAAATTGTTTGGGGAAGGCTTGTGTTGTGGCTCAGCAGTAGAGCACTTGCCTAGCAAATGAAGTCCTGGGTTCAATCCTCAGCACCACATAAAAATAAATAAATAAAGGTATCATGTCCAACTACAACTAAAAAATAAATATTTTTAAAAAATTGCTTGGGGAAAAAAACCACACAATCTGGTAGATTGTTGTCATTTTAAATAAAGTAGTAAATCCAAGTGAGCAGTCCAATTACCCAATATTCAGCCTAATAAATACTTGTCTCTTTTCTGAAATGCCCAATTCTTTCTCCTTAGTAGATTTTATTTTCTTCATTCTTATCCAGTGACCTCACCTTATATTTTGAAAATACAGAAAAACCAAATGTTGATAACTATTTTCTCTTTATAAATCTAAAATCTTTCTAACTCCTCTACCTCAGCAATCTCTGCCTCTAGTGGATCTGCTCCTTGAATCCAGGCCAAAGGTTCTTAAATGTTTTTGGTCACAAGAACTCTTCACTCTAAAGGGCTTTTGTTTATGTGAATTATATTTATCAATATTTACCATAGAACTAAAAACAAAAATTTAAAATATTAATTTTAATTTTTAAATAAGCAATGAATGCAATGACTATTTCCAAAAACCAGTGGACTGACGTTGTTTTACAGTGTTACAAATCTTTTAAAAATATCTGATCTAATAAAAAACATCTTGTGCGAGGTGGGGGGGGGACGTGGTTGTGGCTCAGTGGCAGAGCACTTGCCTCATACATGTGGGGCACTGGGTTCAATCCTCAGTGCCACATAAAAATAAATAAAAATATTGTGTCCATGTATAATTTTTTAAAAAATTAAAGAAGAAAAAGAAAACATCTTGTGTATTCAATGGATCATACTATATTATTTTGGATTAAGCATATGAAAATCTGAATCAAGTATATGAAAGTCTTATCTCATAGATAAGCAGTTAGAAAATGGAGATGTATTATAATCATCTTCAGATAAATGGATAATTCCTTAATAGTATATTTGATAAAGATATGAACAATATGGGTCCTGAAACCATATCAAAGAATACTTTGTTAAAAATCCACTGGTCAGGCTGGGATAGTGGCTCAGTGGTAGAGCGCTCGCCTAGGATGGGCGAGATCCAGGTTTGATTCACCACATAAAAATAAAGGCATTGTGTTGTGTCCATCTGCACCAAAAAAAAATAAGTATTAAAAAAAAAAATCCACCGGTCTCTCTCACACCCTGAATAGATCTTTTTACCCAGACATGATTGTGTAATATGCACTGGTTATGTTATATTGCTAAATATTGGGTTACTTTAATAGAAAAAAATCCATTTTTACTAATAACACCATTAATCTTACCAGTCTTGGGAAGTAGTTAAGCTTATGGTGGCATATACAAAATTTACAGAATTTTTATTTTTGCTCGAAACTTCAACTTTTATCACTGTGCTTTCCTTGAAGTGAGATAAGTGTACTTCATTACTTCTCAAGAAAATGCCAATACCCAAATGAATAAACATGGTTTGTTTGCCATTCTTTGAAATAAAAATAAATTCCATTAAAAAAAAAGCAAGTTAGTTCAGCTTTTAATTTCAAAACAACTACCCAAGAGCTCTCCTTCAAGAAAAACCACCATTCTTTGGTATGCAGAAGTGCTGTATGCAGACTTTGTATTTTATGACACAACTATTGGACATAACTCAAGGATGAAGATTCAGTAAAAAATAAAAAAAATTTCAGTGCCTCATAAAGATGAAAGTTCAGTGAACCTAGCTTCCTGTTTCAGCTGCTTTGATTGCTATAGCTAGTTTCCCTGCATTCACTTGTACATCTGATTTCATCTCTAACCTATTCCCCAAATGATTCTTCTTCGATCCCATTACTTGTGATTTAAAACTCTTCAAAGGCTTCTAATTTTCCTTAGAATGGAATCTCAATTCTGTATAATAAGCAATAATGCTCCATTTGAATTTAGCCCCTACTTATATTTCCAAATTCTTTTCATCTCTGTCTTACCAAGTCCAATCACACCAGACATCTTTCATTTCCTTGTAATGAAATGGTTTCTTACTTCAGGGTTTTTGCTCACTCCACAGCATACTGGCTCAAAGAATGTTCTTCCCCAGTTTCTTCCTACAGTATACTATTTATTATACTCAAACATTACCCTTTCCAAGAAACCTCTTAATGACCCAATCCAGAGCAGGACCCCTCCGGCTATTCTTTTTCCATAGTTACATATCTGTTCACCTGTTTGTCACTTGTGCCCTACCATGGAGTGTAAAGTTCACAAAAGGTAGGGAACAATGCAGCCTTACTTTCAATACTCTAAATATTTGTTGAATGAATGGAAACAGTTCTCAAGAATTTGTATTAACTAATAAACAGTAATTCTCACATGTTTAGTTGGAGAATGCTGTATTAATTAGTCTGTTATCAAAACTGAAATTCTGACCAATAATATATTATACAGGATCATACATATTTTAAAAAAGCAAAAATATTCTGACTTTACCTTCCTTTTACAGGATTCTTAAACTTACCATGTATGGCTTCTTGGTAACCAGGTATCTTTTCCAACTTTTTCAATACAAAATTTTTGAGGCCCATTACTTCCTAAACCAGGAAAACAGGATAATATTTATCTGGTCCTTTACACTTTTGATTCTGACAACAGTTAAATACAGAACATATCACGTAGACATATGAATAATACAGTATAAACTTAAAGAAGAGATGTATAGTGTACATTGCTTTTGTATTAGAAGCTTCTTGGTGCTGCAAATTTAGCAGTAAGAATTATACCACATAAAGATGAGGATTTCTTTTTTTTGAGGGAGGTGGTACCAGGGATTGAACTCAGGGACACTTGACCACTGAGCCTTATCCTCAGCCCTATTTTGTATTTTATTTAGAGAGAGGGTCTCACTGAGTTGCTTAGCGCCTTGCTTTTGCTGAAGCTGGCTTTGAACTTCTGATCCTCCTGTCTCAGCCTCCCAGGTCACTGGGATTACAGGCGTGTACCACCATGCCCAGCAAAGATTAGGATTTCTGTAGCTTCTTACTCCCTTCACAATCAGCCCAGGAAGCTAAGTAGTGGCCATGTGGGCTATGTAAAGAGACACATTTTTGTCTTATAAACACTTTTGATATTAAAAGCTTTTTATAAGGAACCCATAATAGTAATCCTGAGGTTTATTAAGTTCATCATATGTCTAAAAGCCATTATCAATACAAAACTATCTACAGAAAAACTGCACTTACCCATGAGCTCAGCAAATCCTCCTAGTGGTAAGCGGCAGGTTCCAGTGACAAACTGCAGTAGTCGCATTCTTACTTCATTGTCTGTTTCTTTCACAAACTGTAACAAAACCAAATGTATTTTAATATAATATAAATGCTAAATTCTCAAATATACATTAATACAAAATAAATGCAATGAAAACAGTTGAATAAATCAAATAATATTTAATGCTGAAATTGATTAAAAGGATATGTGATTAAAAGACGGTTATAATATTTATTCAGCTTAGGCATCATGTTAAGTATATGTTAATCCTTACAAAAACACTACAGATTGGCCACTGAGGGCTTCTGCCAAGCACTATGCCACATACTTCTCATTTAGACCTCACAGCAATTCTATGAGATAAGTTAGATCCTTAACATCACCGCTGCACATGGCCTGTAGAGTGTAAATAACTTGTCGTTTTCAAACAGCTAATAAGTGGTAGAACTAACATTTGAGTTCAGGAATGGTTCACTTCTAAATCATTGTTACTCTTCCTTGAGTCAACTACCCTCTCCCTTTTAAGCTACAAAAAACATAGAACATTTCCCTGTTTCCACTCTGAAGAGTTTGTGGTATTTTCTGGCACTAAACATTTTCCCAACATTTTGTGTTTTATTATCTGAAAAAACAAATTGCAAATACCTCAAAAAATTAGTTCATTGATTACTTCTTTTGACAAAGGGACATAAAATAGGGAAATATGGTTAAATACTGATTTGACTGCTTTGAGTATAATAGAAAGCAAGGAACTTAGGAAGCAGTGTGAGAGTAGAAATGTATCTTTTAAATAGGGAATTAACTTTAAGCATAAGACAAGCTTAATATCAGGTCCGGCATAAATCTTACCACAAACAAACCCAATTCAGAAAACACAATGTTCATTTGGATTTTTATATGATTCAAAGCTTTAGCTCCTTAGCTATGTAGATCAAACTGTCCAAACAGCAAGAGAATAAAAAGGGCAATGAAGCTAGCAAAGAGCCTAAAATGGACATTTACAAACACTTGCATATACTTGATAATGTAATGCAATTCAGGTACTTTTTAAGGCTTGAAAATTAATTTACTTCTATTTATCTATAATATATGTGTATCTATCTATAAATAATAGGTAACAGAATAGAATTCAAAAGTATAAGGGTAAACAGTGTAAAAAAGCATCTTTTCCAGCTTGGCCTCCAACTATTTAGCTTCTGGAACTGTTTTTCTTTTACTCCCTGCCTTTTCAGAGACAGCATATTTAATGGTACATTTTATACACTAGTACATAAATATTAATAGTGAATAATTTATACAGAACACAAATTTTATTATACTTTATTTACTCAGTCCTCTCCTAATGGACATTTAAGGTTGTTTCTAGTATCTGTTAGGATGTTAACAATGTTGTATTAAACAGTTTGGTATGTATCATTTTGCACATGTTCAAATATATTTTAAGATAGATTTTTAGAAATGTTCTTTATTAAGCAATAAAGTTATGACAAGATACAGCTTTTGGAAAAGTCTTTATCTACTTATATCAAACACCAGATTTTCATCTCATAGTGAAACAGTTAAGCAGAAGTAAACTAAAAGTTCAATCACTAAGTTGCTCAAACAAAGTCTTAATCAATAGGATATTTATGTGGAAAAATATCCCAGAACTAGAGATTTTGAATTCTTAAACACACAAAATGTGCATCAAGATTAGGATGGTGCACTTGGATGTCCAGAGACAATCCCATTACAGTTCAATCCATAAAACAAAAAATAAATAAGCAAATAAATGAAGTTGTTCTTAGATATCATTCCTTGGATTATTTGATTTCCTTAAAGTACCTGCATGGACTTTCTCACTGAAAACATACTTCCTCATTTGCTTTTGGATTTAAGTGAAATTCAGAGAATATTTTTGACACTACTAGAAAAAATGATGTGCCTACAACTATTACCATTAAATTATTACTTAAACTGTTATTAATTCCCTCATTCAGAAAGACAGTCAAAGAAGTAATGGAAAACACATTTAGCAAGTGTTCACATTACTTCTTTCAGATTTAGAACTGGAAGTCTAAAAACCACATCCAAAAGCAGTCTCAATTAAAAAATTTTTTTTAAAAAATCACATTTCATTAGACAACATTTCCTCTGAATACTCTGTTTCGAAAAGATAAAGCAAATACCTGCCAAAACCAAATTATTTGCTTGCTGTTTCGTGTATAATGTCGATAAACAGTATTTCTCTGCCAATCTGCTAAGTCAACCTCCTGCATGCCACACAACATAACCTGGGAAATGAGCATAGTATTAGGCCTCAATAAAGATTTAGTAAAGAAAATAATTATATGACTAAAATTTTCTGATGTGGAGTTATGCACACAGCGTAACTGTGAGAACAGCTTCGTGCATGGCAAATGATAACACTAAGCAAGTCCAACAAAATTTTTAGCAACAGAGCATAAAGAATCCTTTACTATTTTATTTTACCCATGTTTATTGAGCTGAAAACACTTAGAGTTATCTATTCTTCAAGAAAAACAACTGTACCAACAAACTTATTTACTTTACGATATATACATGTCCCAAGTTGGGTATCCAAATTGTTGATTAGTTCAAACATACATTTCTGATAATTTTTTAAAACATCTATGCTATCTTATATATTTAAAAAGTAAAAATACACTAACCTCTTATTCATTTATCCAATCTATTTGGGAAGAAATATTCTACATATATAATATTTTCAAACATTCCCAGATTATATACATAAGATAGTAACTATTTTAGGTATAATAAAATATGTAGTACTTATTTTAATTTTTATAAGTCAACTGAACTATAATTTATATACAGCAAAATACACAAATTTTAAGTGTTTCAACAGATGTATTCACCTGTGTGACCATCACAGTCAAGATACTGAATATTTCCATTATGTCCCTTTTTGGCCTTTTGTAGGTAAAATCATCTACAGTTTTAGATTATCAAGAATTTTACCATTTATACTGTTTTTCTGAGAAGTTATATATAAGCATATATACATGCTTTTTTCTATACATACTCTCTTCTGATTTCTGATCTTTTTCCACCTCCCACTCCCATAATGTTTCTGGGATTCATCCATGTTGTTATGGGAACCAATAGTTCATTATTCATATCACTGAGTAGCATTACACGACATGACTATATATTTGTTTATCCATTCACTGGATACACACTTAGGTTGCTTTCAGTTTGTAACACTGAAATAATGTTGCAATGAATACTATGCAAAAGCATATGATATATGGATGTATATCATATCTCAATTGGGTAAACACCTAAAAATGTAATGCTAGGGCATAAAGTAGGCTGTTACACACTGAACATTTTAAGAAACTATCAACACCATCCCAAAATGCTGTTTCATTTAGTTTTAAAATTTGTATTTCCCTAATGACTAGTGAGCATCTTTTTATGTGTTCACTTGCCATCTGCATATCTTTTTCTTTGAGACAGGGTCTTGTTAACATTGCTCAGGCTGACCTTGAACTCCTAGGCTCAAGCGATTCTCCAATCTCAATCTCCTGAATAGCTGGCACTACAGGTAAGCACCACTGTGCATGATTTGCATATCGTTTTTGGTGAAGTGAATCTTTGTCAACTTAAAAATGCTTCTGTTGGGCTGGGGTTGTGGTTCAATGATAGAGCGCTCACATAGCACATATGAGGCACTGGGTTCAATCCTCAGCACCACATAAAAATACATAAAATTTCTGATACACTCTTAACAATCCTAATTCCTGTCTAACTACAACTAAAAAAATTAAAAATTAAAAAGAATGGTGGTTTTTTTTTTTTAATTGAGCTATAAATATATTTGAAAAATATATTCTGGATATAATACCATGTCTCAATAGTTTCTCACAGTATATGGGTTGCCTTTTCATTTTCTTAATAGTGTCTTTTGAAGAACAGAAGTTTTTAGTTTTGATGAAGTAAAATTTATCCATATTTTTCTTTTGTGGTTATTGCTCTTTTTCTAAGAAACTTGTGCCTATCAAGATTTTTTCTTGTTTTCTTTCAAACTTTCACCTTAACATTAATCTTTGTTTATGGGCTGAGAGATAGGGGTTAAAGTTAATTTTCTTCCATATGGATATCCAGTTGATCCAACATTTATTGAAAAGATTTTCCCTTTACCACTGAAATATCTTAGCACTTTTGTTAAAAATCTATTGATAATATATGTGTAGGTCTATTTCTGAACTCTCTGGTGCTCCTCTGATATATTTGTGTGTACTTCCACAAATGCCACAGTATATTATGGCTTTATAAATAAGTCATGTCCTTTTTCAAAATTGCTTTGGCTATTCCAGAGCCTCTGTATTTCTTTGTAATTTTAGAATCATATTTCACTTTCTACAAGAAAATTAAATTCTGTTGGAGGCTGGCATGATGGCACACACCTGTAATCCCATCTACTTGGGATACTGAGGCAAGAGGATTACAAATTCAAGGCCAACCTGCGTAATTTAGCAAGACCTTTTGTCAAAATAAAAAAATTTTAAAAAGGACTAGGGATGCAGCCTTAGTGTTAGTGAGCTTGCCTAGCATGGGCAAGGCCCTGGGTTCAATTCCTAACACTTGAAAACAAAATTTTGTTGGGTTGTTGACTAGGATTATGTTGAATTAATAGACCTATTTGGAGAGAAATGTCATTTTAACTATATTGGGTCTTCTAATATATCTCACTGCATTTATTTAGGTCTGCTTTTTTTTCTGAGCAATGTTTTGGGGTTCTGGTATAGAGGTTAAACTTGTATATTTGGTTAAACTTGTTATATATATATGCATACATGTGTATGTATATATACATACACACACATACACATATATGTGCATATATATGAATTTTATTCAGTATATAGTAATATTATTCAGCCATAAAAAGGAAGAAAATTCCGATACATGCTATAGCACGGACAAACTTTGAGGACTTATGCAAACTGAAATAAGCTGTCACAAAAAGACAACATACTATATGATTTCACTTATAAGGAGATTTCAAGTGTAGTCAATTTCACCAAAACAAAGAACAGTAGTTGGCACTGGCTGGGGGATGGAAGGAGCTATTGTTAATAGGTATAGTTTCAGTTTTACAAGAGGAAAGTTTTGAAGACTGGATACATGATAATATTTAACATTAGTGAACTGCACAATTAAAACTGGTTAAGATGGTAAATTTTATATTTATCATACACAACAAAAAGAATTTCTGATATACTTTTAACAACGCTAAATACAGTTAAGACCACTAAGAATTCCTAATTTAAAAATCTGATCTTTAAGCCAGGTGTAGTGGCGCATGCCTATAATCCCAGCGGTTGGGAGGCTGAGGCAGGAGGATCAGAATTTCAAAGCCAGCCTCAGCAATTTGGTGAGTCCCTAAGCAACTTAGGAAGACCCTGTCTCAAAATAATAAAAAGGGGTAGGAATATGGCTTAGTGGTTAAGCACCCCTGGATTCAATTCCTGGTACCAAAAACAAATAAACAAGAAAACTGAGTTTTAAAGAAACTCACTACTGAGAGACTTCAAACATTTCCTAAAATTATTAATAATGTTCAAATCACATTATGATCCAACATCTAAATATGATTGATGATTTTATGCTTATGAGATCATCAGGGTTTACAGAATATAACTGAGACTCTCATCCAATGGTAGTATTAATGCCACCTAAACATTTAAACAGATATGAGGATTCAAGATTGTGCTACATGACTTCAAATGTGTGTCCACTGATGCACGAAAGCACATGCCCCCTCCCCCATGTTGTAACATTCCCTACAGCACCATAATAAAAGAGCCTAACCTCCAATTCTTTTTCATCAAAGTACTGTAGCCACTGAAGGGGAACAACTTCATTAAAACCATCAAGGAAAGCTTTGGTTTGTTCTTGTACTCCTCGAGAAAAACGCCACTCTGTCATTAAACTGAAAATAAAGAAAGGTATTTGAAAATAGATTACTATATGTTAAGTTAAAGGATTAAAAGCACCAAGAATTTCTAAAGTTCCTTCCTTTCTATAAACATGTGTGTGTACACATATATTAATGTATATCTACATACACACACAAAAAAAATTTTAGAATCAACATACTTCTCAAGATAATCAGTTCTAGCACATAAGTAGCTATTAGAAAGGATGTTTTAAAAATAAGAGGTTCTTCATTTATTAGTAAGACAGTCAAATTCTAGCACTAATATTTCCTCATATATAAAATTTCAACTACTGTGAGCTGACACAGGAAGGGAGTTGCTAATCATTTAAAAGGCTCTCCTTGTACAATGCATTTGCAAGGAAGAGTTGAGGGCACTAGATCAGGGATTCTCAGGAACTTCCAATGACAATCTGTTTACATGCCACATGCCTGTATAGGTTTATGGCTTTAGAAGCCTTAAACCTAGATAACAGGTTCTTTACATGCTGGTTTGTTGGAGAGCATGAAGATTTCCTAACCAAAACAGACCAAAAAAATCAAGGTTGAGGGGCTGGGGTTGTGGCACAGAGGTAGAGCACTCGCCTAGCACATGCAAGGCACTGGGTTCGATCCTCAGCACCACATAAAAATAAATAAATAAAATACGGGTATTGTGTCCAACTACAACTAAAAAAAATATTTTTAAAAAATCAAGGTTGAAGTGGAACATTCTGAGAAGACATGTAAAGCATCCATATAATAGGGAAGCAGGATAAAGAAATAAGAAAGAAAATCTGTCATTAATACAAAATCTGTATTAGAAGCTTCCAAAAGGAGATGAGTCCGCAGAAAATCTTCTGGAGAAACAACATACAGTATCTGATGAAGAGAGGTCACCAATAAGAGCAGGTTCTATCTCTTTTTGTGTCCTACAGGAAGTTGCTCCATATCCTCAACTATACCTTTCTACTCCTCCTCTTCCATTTGTCCACGAAGGTGTTCAGACTAAATCTTCTCCAAAAACCCTTATTTCAACCCAGTGACTTAAACCACTGTTTGTCTTCTGTTTAGCACTGCACTTATAAGACTAGGTTACATTCACTGTCTCCACTTTCTCACCTCCTGTTCATTCAAATTTTGAACCATGATAATTTAGCTTCCAACATCTCTCCCAAGAATTTAAAAAAAAAAAAACTTTCTTTTTTTATATTTATTTTTAATTGTAGCTGGACACAATACCTTTATTTATTTTTTTAATGTGGTTCTGAAGATGGAACCTAGGGTGTGCACATTCTAGGCAAGTGCTCTACCACTAAGCCACAACCCCAGCCTCAATTAATTTTCTTTATGAATGTCACCAAGGAACTTCTAATTGCCAAGCCCAATGTCTTCTTTTCAGTGTTCATGGTACATGAATGGTCTAAATCCCTAGATATTAGCATTCTAAACTCTTGCAATTCTTCCCAGGTCAATTAATGCCATTTCTAATTGGGCTTTGGTGACTCTTCATTGGTTCACACTGTATTCCATTAACATTGGTGTTACTTAAATCTCTACCTTCTTTTCTCCTTCAGTTGTTCACTCTCTAAAAAATGATATTTTCAACTACTACAGTATCACAGAAAAGCCAGGAATTCTTTGGCTTCCCTCCTGAGATGAAGATAGTTATAAATTGTGTCTCCTTGGATAATCCTGTTAACACAATCCACCTGTCAACCAAACCATAAACCTCAACTGTCAAATATCTCAAATTACTATTCTTTCCCTCACTATATATAACTAATCATTGAATCTGCATCATTTTGTGATATCCTCAAAAATCTACTCCCTCATTTTTATCTCTACTGCACAGGCCCTATCTCAAGCCTACAATACCTTACTACTTTTTAACTAGTATTCTAGTCTCCAATTGCTCTCTTACCCTATTCATCTTCCACACAGATGCCAAAATTAGTTGTCCAAAAACATTCTGATGATTCTACCTTGGTTTGTTTATAATAACTATTTATAATTTAGAGCAAAAACCTTCTTCTCTTAGAATAATAGTTTTCTTAAATTGAGGTGCAACTGACTTTTATGCTAGGGTGCTATGTAGCCACTATTTCTCATCATCTTATAACATCCTTAGAGCATTGTAGAATCACAGAATAAATTATTCCTTTAATATCTCAATTCCTCTGCTCTTGTTCTTTTTCCACCTTCCTAGCTTTCGGGCATCATTTTAGACCTAACTTACCCATGACATTCTATGAAGAGCTTTCCTAGCCCTCACAGGAGAATAAATAGCTTCTTTCCCACTTTGGATTCTGACAAAACTTCATACATATTTCTACCATTCATTTACTCAGATGTGTTCAGGTCCTATTTTGTGCACCAAAAATAAGGTATCACAACTAAAAAAAAAAAAAAGTATTATCACATAATTTTTAAAAGCAAAACTAAAAACAAGATTAAAGATTTTGTTTGAGATGCATACAAAATCCTCTAAAAATTGTTGGGATTCAAAATTAGATTATTATGGCTGGGGATGTGACTCAGTGGTAGAGTGCTTGGCCTGGCATGCATGAGGCCCTAGGTTTGACTCCCAGCAAAATACAGAGGAAAAAATAGGAGTTCAAAATTAGATTATTAACTCTTACAGTAGTTACTATACAAGTAAGATTTTAAAATATAGTGGTGACTTTTCAGAAATCATAAAGTTCAAAGTAATAAGTACTATAAACTCCTATGATGAAATTTTATTTAAGCTGCTTTTTGTTATCTGAAATCATTTATATAGCATTTTTTAAATGCTTAAATTCTTATTTAATAATTACTGTTGGACTTTGTAAAAATCTTAAGGCTTCACCAACATAAAAGCCCAGTGTTTTCTTTGTGAATGTATTTTCTTAAAAATATTATAATAGCTTTATTTTTTCCAATAGCAATAATAAATGCTCATTGCATAACAAAGTAAAACAAAAAATACCTCACAAAGTAGAAAGCCATACAAACAAGAAAATCAATTATTGGTAATTTTTCTCACTAAAAGCAAAAAAAAAAAAAAAAAGGTAGCAAGAGACCTAGAATACCATGCTAAAAAAAGTCTGCACTTAACTTCGTAAACAGAGAGACACAAAGGATGTGAAACTGAAAGGCCATAACAATTTACAAATAAAGAAGGGAAAAAAGGATTGTTATGATCTTCTGGGGGAAAGCAACATGGTAATATCTATTAAATACTTTTGACCCAATAATTTCACTTTACGTAAATCTATCCTACAAAAATAAGTAATAATATGTATGGACTCGTATAAGGACATATATATCCTCCTTCCTTGTTTGTAGTGGCCCAAACAACACAATCTGAATTACCCTTGGAGTAGAAGTGACTAAATAATATAAAAGAAATATACCATAATTTAGCCATTAGAAAATGAGATCTATCTCTACTGAGGTGAAGGTCAGAAAATAAATGAGCTACAGAGTAATGTGTATGAATATGATCCCATTATTGAAACAAATACAACATATAAAAATCTGAAAGGAAAAAACAAAGATGACAGTTAGAATCCAAGTCTAAAAGGATGAAAATGGTAGTGTCATTAATAAAACTAGGTCAAGAAGAGATAATATGTAGAAAAAAAATGAGAATTTTTATTCTGGACATGTTAAATTTCAGATGGGTCATTGACTGAGTAGTCAAGAGGTAGCAAACTACAGCCTTACCTGGCTGGCCATCTTTAAAAAAAAAAGATGTTTCAGATAATATTTTGTGATATACAACTATATGAAATAAAATTTATTTTATTGGAATGTAATCACATTTTCTGTTTATAAGTTATCGATGGCTGATTTTGCACTATGTCACCAGAGCTTAGTAGCTGAGTAAGAATGTATGTGGCCCACAAGCCTAAAATATTTAACTACCTGGTCCTTTCCTGATAAAGTTTACAATTACCTGGATAGCAAATGGATATTATTTCTAGAGCTTAGCTATTACTTTAATTTAAAAAATGAAGCCACGGTAGCAGAACAGAAAAGCAGGCTAAATAAAGAGTCCTAGAAAAACTCCTTTGTTTAGGAAATGGAAATTTAGAGAACTATTAAAAGAGAAAGCTAAGAAAATCAGGAAAATACAGTATCGTGGAATTCAAGAGACTAGAAGGTTTCAAAATAGAGGTTGTGGTGAGCACTATTTAAAGTTTAAGTTAAAAATGGAAAAGTGACATGGCACAGAAATAAGCATTAGACTGACAGTAAAAAGCTTAGGTTCCAGATTTGATTTTGCTTACATCAAACAAAGCCTAATAACTTCATCAAAAATTAAGGGGCACATTCCAGGTACGGTGGTGCACACCTGTCATCCCAGCAGCTCGGGAGCCTGAGGCAGGAGGATTGCGAATTCAAAGCCAGTCTCAGCAAAAGCAAGGCGTTAAGCAACTCAGTGAGACCTTATCTCTAAATAAAATACAAAATAGGGCTGGAGATGTGGCTCAGTGGTCTAATGTCCCTGAGTTCAATCCCCAGTACTCCGGCCTTCAAAACCAAAAAACAATTAAGGGGCACAGTCTTTGCAGAGCCACTATTCAGCATCTACATATTGTACAGATTTGAACCTGGACAAAGGAAAATGCCTTTTAGCAAATGGTAGTAGGAAAGTAAATGTCATCATGTATTCTTATTTCAAGAACACTGGTACTATTTAGAACTTCCTGAAGGAGAGAGAAAGGATAATATTAAAGTCCAGATAGAGAATTTAGTTCCAATGTATCTGTTAAATTCTAGAAATTAGACTCAGCAATCTATATCACCTTACCCAATATATTCATCTTTGTTCTCCTCGGTCACCAGGATATTGGAACCTCCCATCTTTAGGTCATGTGAAGTAACTTTCCCTAAAATTTCCATGTCAACAGAAAAATACATTTCTAAGCCACATTCTTCTATGTTGTTGTCTCTAGGTTAAAAAAAGAAAAAAAAATATTAAATTAAAAGAATATGTAAACGGGTTTCAAGAAAATGCCTTATTGAAAAAAATAAGTTTTTAAACCTTATCCAGATAAGGGAGTTATAAAATTCAGTATCAATAGATTCCAAATCCTTAATAGTAAGTTTTTTACTCAGCATACGCTTGTAGAATGGTAAAGAAAACCCGGTATCGATAAACTTTCCATGAAATAGTGCCTGCCAGGAAAAACAAAAATATTTATTTAAAATTTGCAATAATTTAGAGCATAATGATAATATGAGACTTTATAGAAAAAAATTAGGACATGAACAGCATAAATCATGAAAATTAAAACATAAAATGCCAAGTATAAAAAACAAGAGTTAAAACCTATTTCATGGTCAAACACTTAGCTGTATAATGCACTATCAAAACTAAAAATAGTATGATAAAGAACTTTACTACCAATCACCCCTCACACTTTCTTATAAATTAACATAACTGAATGCAGAAATGAAGAAGGGCCCTGTATAACCTGAAGGACTCTTATCTCATTCCTTTCTTATTTTCAGAGGTTCCTGCAAGACTTCCATAATCACTGTGCCTTAACTCCCATTCACTACAGCCAACACAGAAAGAAACCCCAGGCTCCCAGAAATTTTTGACTCCTTGGGGTTCTTAAAACACAAACAACAACAACAACAAACACTGAAACTATTACCCTATCATTGTATCTCAACCCCTTCATGAAGTTATTCTCCCCTTACTCAGTTTAGATTCCCTCATCAATCATTAAAATTACTTATCTGATATGAAGTTATATTCTCCCCTTATTCAGTTTGGCTTCTCACATCAATCATTAAAATGACTTTATCTGCATACTTTCAAACCCCACCACCCCCACTCAATTTCTAGCAAAATCCCAAGGCTAGCTAAATTCAACTCTCAGTTTACTCAATACCTGTACCTAGATGGTAGAACACACTGGAAATGCATATACAAACTAACTGGTTCACGATCAACAATCTGAAGTTGAAGCTATGTGTTGTCTGGCATTTACTCTCCCATGCTCCTAAGATGACTAATTTAGTTCCTCTTCTTCTTGCCTCAAGTCCTTTTCTTCTCACTCCTCACTTTGAATTGAGGATCTTAATTCCTCTTTCACCAAAAAAATAGCAATCAGAAAACATGTTTTGTGTTCCACCAAATCTGCTCATTACTAGGCTGGGTCAGAACACTCTTATTATAAATAAGGTTACTATTACTTCTCTGTGTACTTCTCTGTGTACCATTCCTTTTCTTCCTACTCAACATCATTGTTCCAATATTCCTTGTATTACTGACCTCACCAAATTCTTTTCATTCCTATTTGATCATCCCTGTCAGCAATATAAATGCTTTATTATTCTCCTCCTGTCTCTAATCCAGACCCATTTCTAGTTACTGCCCATTTCTCTATGATCCTCTACAGCAAACTCCTTTAAAAGATACGTTTCTGTTTGCTCTCTCTTCTTCCAATCTCTCTTGATTTTTTCCTCATCAATCTTTCCATCCAACCACCCATGAACATCTTTTACCTTCCCAAATCAAATGGTCAATCTCTAGACTTTTTCTCGTTTGGCCTAGCAGTAACTTGACAGGATTAATCATAGCTCCCTTTTTTGTAACACACTACTTCTTCCCTTGTCTTCTAGGAACTACTCCTACTTGATTTTCCCACCTCAGCTATTTTGCTCCTTCCTTATTTTCTTCCCAACTTACAAATGTCCTTGAAATTCCTTAAACAATCACAGCTTTCTCTACATGCCCAGAACTCCCATATGCCTCTCCCTCCCTCAACCCAGATATTCCCTCAATGCTCAACTTATATATCCAACTATATATCCATCCATATCTCCATGTGGATGTCTACAGTATCCCAAATTTAGTAAGCCAAATCCTGATTTCCTCAACACCCCAAATTTTCTTTTGCTGTGATCTTGCCTATTAGGAAATAGCAACTGCAAGTAAATACACAGGTCACGAATTTTGGTGCCATACTTGACTCTCTCACATAGAAAATCCTAACCTGCCAGAAAATACTTTTAGCTCTAACTTCAGAATATATCCAGAATCCAAACCACATCCCCTATATTCCACTGCTATATCACACAAATCCAAGTCACTGTCATCTTTCAACTGGATTATTGCCAATGGTCTTCCTGCTTCCACTCTTTATCTTTCCCTGCCCCAATTAGTCTTTCTTCTACATAGTAGCAAAGTAAGTTTAATAAAATTTAAGTAACATGTTACTTAGTTCATGTTACTCACTGCCTTTTACTGAAAACCCTAATGTAAATTTTCTGACATTCCTGCATAGTATTTAATTTCATCTCCTACCACATTCTCATATATTCTGCTCCAGCCATGTTGGACTGTTTCTCAACAAAAAATGCACTTCCACCACAAAGCCTTTGTCTTGCTATTCCATATGCCTAAAATGTTCTCCAAGGAATAACAAAATTAAATCCTGTGCTATCTGCATGTTTCTGTTCATGTGTCATCCATTAGAGACCTCCTTTTATGACATTATATAAAAGAGCAATACACCCTTTCCCTGAGCATATATTTATTATTGTTTTCCCTCTTATAGGATTTAGATTCCTAACAGTAAGGAATATGTCTTCTCTTCAAGAGCCTAGATTGGTGCTAGGCATTACAGTAGACACACAATAAATATTTGCTGAATGAATGAATTGATAGTCCAGTGTAAATAAATACAAACACTTCTCAAAAGACAATAATTCCACAAGGGCTTCTTCAATGCTCTGAAATTTTCAAAAACAACCACTTATTAGATAATTGATTTTCCTTTTATCTATAATTAGGCTTTACTTTATAAAATGACTTATAAAGATGTGCTTTATAAATAATCCTCATATTCATAATCTTAATTTCATACAGGCACTCAATATATGAATTATATTTTGATAATTACTTCCTAGGCAAAACTCCATGTAAACAAGATATCTGAATAATAATTAATGCTTATCTTTGTCTTTTAAAGTTCTCATAAAATACTTTCAAAATAGGGAAAATTAAAATAAAATACCAAAAGGTGAGAACTCACCATTGCAATAAAGCGACCGATGAAACAGAAATATGAAAGATGGTCCGGATTAATAGTTGATGCTGGATTTATCTGCAGACAATAGTTGTTTTTGCCTGCATACTCAAATAAGCAATACATTGGGTTCAAAACTTCATGTGAGAGCAAGAAAAACCATTCTCTATAAGAAAATAAATCAAGATTATTTTTTAGTATTCATATATGGGAATTTAAAAACAAGTCTCAAATATACCCATATATATACCGTGTGTGTATGTGTGTGTGTGCGTGTGTGTGTGTGTGTGTGTGTGTGTGTGTGAGAGAGAGAGAGAGAGAGAGAGAGAGAGAGAGATTATGCTCACTAACCTTTAAAGTTCTACTGCACAATTCCTCAGCCTTTCTATAACCCGGTTTTCCATTCAAAATTTACCTGTTAGTTTCTGCATTGCCAAACCATAAATGCACTGTTCGTCATGGATACATGCTAATTTCTACACCACACATTCATTTTGGTTTTTCTCAACTTCAATTCAACTTATAGATCCCACTTTATCTCAGTTCAGTGTAAATCCAACCTCATTCATTTCTGAAGCGATTTCAGTATATCATCTATTCAGTCACTGACTACTTTGTGATAACATCCTCAAAATTTTATTTATTTTAACGCAAATGACCTATCCCATCCAATAGAGCAAGCTCCTCAAATGCAAAAGCCATGTCTTTATGTATTCTTTGTATCCTTAACTTCCTATATCCTAGGATCTATACACCATAGGTTTTTCTGTTTTGTTTGCATGGTCACTTGTTTGTTTTTGGTGGTGCTAGGCAAGCACTCTACCATTGAGCTATACCCCCAGGCTCCACAATGGGTTTTAATAAAACATTTGCTAGTGAAACACATAGCGTTGCTGCTATGGAACAGTTTTATTTTGTTGACAATGCCTTAAAAATGAAATTATAATTTTAAAATTATAATTAAATGTGATAAGAAATTAAACATGATAATATATGAATTATATTCCCTCACTTTAAAGTCTAAGAATTCAACTAGATAAGAGATTAATAATTCATATCACAAAATAAAACTCAATTTGCAGAAGGTTCTTTTCAATAACAATTTCTTCTAAAGCCAAATTTCAAGCTCAAATGATTACAACAAAGAGTACAGGGGCTTATATTCTCTACTTAGCCACAATCCTCTGTTCCTCATTACAGCACTGCTAAACGTAATTGCTTTAAATAAGGAGACTTTCTAGACACATTTTCCTAGTCTTAATAGAGTGGGTAGTACTGAGCACTATAGTGAAACAGTTTTATGCTCCCTTAAAGAAGAAATAGCTACTAAGATGCAGCCAACTGATGCAAGTAAAAAGGTGGAAATATGGGTCTATGATTTTAAAGAAAACTCAGAAACTTAATTCTTAAATATAATCTGGTGTTTTAAAAAATATATTATCAAGTAATTTACAAAATTTAAAATCACAATGAGGCATCTCTATGCAGGTCATCTGGCTCCACAGCATGTTAAAAATGCTTTTCAAGAGCTTTTAAAACATCCCTAAACCTACCTGAAGGAGAGAAGGAAGTCCCTAAACAAAATCAACTAAGAAATGATAAAAAACAATTCATAAAATGAAATCCAGACCCAACATGGTAGTTAAACCAAGTTACTCTGTGATAAGGCTAAAGAAAGACATGGCCTCAGGGAAGTGGACTGAGGAGTCTAGTGAGAATGTATTTAGATACACAAAAACTCAGAATAAAGTTTCCGGTTGCTTCAGATCACTTTTAGTAAACAGCAGCCCAGAAAAAACAAATTCACTCAAAGAATGGCCATAACATGACACCTAACCCTTGCCTTAGCAGAAAAGAAGAAAAAATTCCTAACAGGAGGCAGAAGAATTAATTTTCAACATGTCCTTCTCTACAGTCTCAAATAAATTGAAGAGACACAAGAAGTTGAAAAAAATTATGACACAACAGATGAGTCAGCAGAGCCTAAAGAAAATAGTACAACTACTAATGAAGAAAAATCACATTAGAAGCAGCAAAACATGGGGCAATACTGCACACAGTGACATGAGGACAGGCTTCAGAAAACTCAAAATAGAGAAGCACGAAGATAAAAATGATTAGAGAAAGATGACGGACAAGTAAGACTGACAAAGGAGATTCCACATACCCATGATTGATGTTCCTGAAGAAAAATGGAACAAATGGAACAGAAAAAATATTCAAAGATACAATAGAAGAAAATTTCCCTGAAATTAAGGAACATCTTAGTATGTTCCTAAAAAAAAAGATATAACATAACCAACAATGAAATTAATGAACTTCAAGGAAAAGAACTGTGTAGACACCCAGAGAAAAGTTTCCTACAAGAGACTGGCTTCATACCATTGTAGTACTGACAATTCAATGCTAGAAATAGTGAAGCAATGTCTAGAGTATTTGAGTAATGAGTTTTGTGGAGGAAATTTAAATCTAGTGAGATTGTTCTCTGTATACGAAAAAGCAACAGAAAACATTTTCAAACATGCAAAGACTATAGGATATATCACCATGCGAACTCTTGAATAAATCATTTGATAATGAGTCTAGCCCAAACACATGAATTTAAAAAATTTAGAAATAAAAAAATCATGGGATAGAAAAACTGGCTATATGCATTAAAACTGCCAAAATAGGACATGTGCAATGGCACATGCCTATCAATCCTAGATACTTGGGAGGCTAAGGCAGGAGGATCACAAGGTTTTTTGAGGCAAGTCTTGGCAATATAGTGAAACCCTGTCTCAGGAAATAAAAATGAGTGGGGTGCAGCTCAGTGGTAAAACACCTCTGGGTTCAATCCCTAGTACCACAAAATAAATATATAAATAAAAAGTTGTGGGAGGACACTGTCGAAATACAAAACTAGACCCAAACAGTTAAGGCAAATAAGGGTTCAGACAAGACTGCGAATGTTATAAAGTCAGACACTGGAAAAATCATACCACATTTCCTTACCTCTAAAATCTACCTTTCTTTTTAATGTCTGAACATCTCTGAAATTTAGAAAAATTCACAATAGATGCAATATGAACATTAATTATGCTAGTGTTTCTTTACTGAAAAAGTTTAATGTTTTGGATGAATAAATATGCTAACATAAATAAAATTCTGATAGTCTCACTTACAATATCATATTTCTGCCCTGACAGTTGTACCTGACTCTATATCACTCTTTGTTAGTTGTATTAAAATTGTGATTTCATAATTCTGTACACCAGTGAAATATGAGTTAAGAGAGTTATTTCTGTGAAAAAACAAGTTGAATTCTTAGGAGAGATTTAGTGAGTGTTTTGCTAAAAAAAATAAATAAAAAGTGTCAATTTAGGTTTGTATGAAACATGGGAAGTTATAGGTTTCTTTATTGCTTCACAAATGTCTATTGTTAACAATATCTTTAGTGAATGAGGAAAAAAAAGAAATCTCGATTGAAAATACAAATATAAAACTAAAATACAATGTTATCACAGCAAAAACTAAGAAATAACCTTATGCTGATCCATTAATTATTATATCACTATATATGAAAAACTGTGTAACCATCTGAACAAAAGTATTAGCGTGTGTATGCATGCACTCTTTACATATATACTGACACTGAAAGATATCCATATAAAAAGTAAAAAATTATTATTTACCCTTTTTTCATCATGGGGGATCACAAGCAGGCTTCCTGCATACTAGGTAAGTACTCTATCACTTAACCATACTCTCAGTCCTCTAAACAAATTCTTACATTTTATACATTGTATAATTAAATCTACTAAAAGCAATAAACATATACCATTTTAATGTAAACACAAATTTACATATGTACATTTACATATTATACATATATGCAGAGAAAATACATAATAGGATAATTAAGAAAGGTAATAATAAAATTTACCTGTAGAATTGTACAAATATTTTATTTTTAAAAATAACGGTGGATTGCTACTGGAAAAAAAAATACTCCAATATTATCACATATTTTTTCAAGCATACGTCTACTGCATACAATAAGATACACTTATTTCAAAGCTGATACATATTTTTTAATGTTACCTTGCTAAACCACCATAATCAAGTCCTTCTTCTCCTCTAAATATTACATATAATCGCCTCCTCAAGTCATAGGGTTTTAATGCCATAATCTAATTAAAATAAAAAACATGAATATTTAAACACTCATAGATGGGCACTAGTTACTTCCAAAACAACTCAATTTAAATTTAACCTATATTTTCAGAATTACACATTTCATTATCTAATGCAAAGATGCCTTTAACTTAAGAGAGAAAATTTTTTTTTCATGGCTAGATATAATCCGTTAAACTTTCTCTGACCCACTTTAATATATTCTTTCCCCTCTTCTAGAACTAAATTACAGTTCTACTTTGGGCTAGTAAAAAGGAAGAAAGAATTTGACACAGAAAACTGTTAAAGTTAGAAAATATTCTCTTCCTTCTCACTCTCCAAAACCATACCAAAATCTTTCTTTATTTTAAACAGATAAATCTTCTTGAGTAGCAACACTTACGAGGCAAAAGAACTTGTTCTGCACCCTACTTATACCAAACATTCTCTCTCGGGAGAAAAGTAACTCCTCTATAATCATTATTTACATGATGATGCATTTGTACATAGAATAATATATATTAAAAAGGTACCTGTACCAAATTTTCATAATCCTTAGTACATCTATCAATGTTACTAAAGTAGGCTTTACTTTTTGTACAAAAAAATGAATTACTTCCATCACAGAACCAGAGCCAAGACTGGCAGGTCTGCGTTAGAAACACATCTCTCTAGCAGGCCTCTCTTTTAGGGACAATAAGGGCTCAATCCCTGATTCTCCTAATAGACCATGATTCTCCTGCAGGACAAGATGGTTTACTATGAATTTAGATGCACACTTAAAATGATCAACACAAAGTTTTGATAATAGCTATTATCTATCTTGTTCCAAGTCCAACAGCTAGTAAAAACTAAGCTAGGATTTGAACACCTCTGTGACTTTAGAGTGTTGTTATTTCATTTTGACCTGTACAAAGAATAAATAAAACCCCTATGTCCCTGAATACAGGGGAAAGTTTGGCTCATCACTATAATACTTTGGAGGAGAGTGAGAAGTTTCATATGAAAAATTCTCTACTTAATCGTTAAAAAAAATAAAAGTATTCTGATTTTTAATCTTTAAAATTCTACAGATGATTCAGGAAGGCATACATACTACATTTATTCATCCATTCAAGGTGGATACCTGTAATGTGCAAGGCACAATTCTAGAAACTGGGCAAAAAAAGCTGTAAACAAAACAGTCCTTGTTCTCCTGGAGCTTACATTCTGATAGGGGAGATGAATAAAATGTATGTAAGATAGTAGTTAAGTGTTATGAAAAAGAATATAGTACCATAAATGGCTAGAATGTGACTGTGAGATAGGTAAATGGGTATTGCTATCTTAATATGCTCAGACAAAGTTACTCTGAGACTATGACATTTAAAAAGAAACCTAGAGAAAAGAATGAACATTAGAGGTATTCATGAAATATTCAAATGGAATATAGTATCTTTAAACTTAATTTGTTAGCGTTTTCAAAACTTTTTGTATGATGTAGTAAATCTGTAGTCAAGTAAATAAATTTCAAAACAAACCACTTTGGAACAAGTTGATCTAATATTAGTAAGTACACATTGAAATTCATGATAGAATGATGGTTCTTCTCAGTTTTAGTACCTTTACCTGTAAATGGTTTAAAATTCCTAAAACCCTAAAATGAGTAAAATAAGACAACAGTATTATTTTATTCTGATAAAATCTTCCTTACCTGTTGGAAGGAATCTTCAAATAATGTCTGCCGGGACACATTGATCTTTACATGACTGGGTAGTGCATTAGACTGAAAACAAAAATAGTATCATATCATGTAAGCCATATAAATGTATAATATAAAGATAATACGAAACAATTATAAAGATAAGGTTTATTTACCACTGTAGTACCTGGCACAAATAACGAAAGTGAGCAAGTTTCCACCTAAAGCTGCGCTCATAAGCAATTTGTGGACCACCTTTTGTTCTAAAGAAAACAAAAAACAAAGTATTTTTTAATTTATAATAAATTAATTAAATATTTCATGTTCAGTATTAAGTCAGAGTATACTAGAGTCCTACACACAAGCCAGGAATATTATTTGCTGGGAGAAAAATAAAGGTTTATTTAGTGGGCCAACAGAGGTTTGGATCATAGGGCTAATACAGCAATAGGACATAGATGTTCAAAAAGAGGGAGACTGCATATATTAGTGTTAACTAATAATTGAAATATTAAGGTCTACTGAAGGCCATTTCAAAGAAAGCCTACATTAATCCTTAAATCTGAGAACAAAATCTCTATTTTTATGAAAGGAACATGGAAGGCAACTGTATCACATCTTAAACCTAACCTGAACAAAACACATATTGGAAGAGATAATAAGCAAAGCAAAATCAAACTCCTAGGAACAAGAAGTGACATTCAGGTCACACGGCTCAGTTGGTCAGTGAGACAAAAGGCAATATGAATGGCATTTAGAAATGAAGGTTTTATAATATGGTTTGACTCACAGGGAGAAGGCTTGGGTCTCTTTCCTACTGAGAAGCTAACAAGTTCAAAAAACTTTTACCATCTTAGGGTACATTTTAGTTATCCATTCATCCAACAAATATTTACTAAATGTATGCCATGTACCTGGCATACTTCTAGAAAATGAGAGTATTACTTTTTAATAAATAAAATGCCTTTTTTGATGGAACTTAAGTATTAGTGAAGTTGAAAGAAAGGAAACATAATGAATAAGTAAACTACAAATGGTGTGTGTTAAAAGGGGGAGGTAAATGACTTACAACTTCCTAAAGGGGGAAAAAAGTCTTATTAAGAGGACAAAGGATAAGGAGTGATATGGGGAGAGACTTTTGCAATTATGAAGAGTGTAAGATTCATAGACAGTGAGTGACATTTGAGCAAAAACACAAAAAGAGAGGGCATAAGCTATATGTGTATTTAGAGAAAGAACATACCAAACAGAGGGAATAAAGGCTAAGATTCAGAGGTGGAAGCTTAAGATGTTCAAGGTATAGCTAGGTGGCCAATGGAGCTAGTTCAGAGTCAATGAGGAGAAAATAGAGATGAAGCTTAAAAGTTAATAGGGATCAGATTCTACAAGGCCTTAGAAGCCATTTTAAAAACTGCTTTTTTACTCTAATTCACATGAAAATCATTGCCGGAAGTTTGTTCTAAGGAATGACTTTTTATTAAAAAAAAAAAAAAAACCATTTTCTTTCAATATAGAGAATAACATAACATCACAGAAGGTGTGAGTAGAAAGCAGAGAGAACAAGGACCCTTATACTCTCCAGGTGACAGACAATGGTAAATAAACCAACATGGCAATATTAGAAGTAATAAGATATAGCTGGGCTCTAGAGATGTTCTCAAGTTGGGAATAAAGAAGAAAGATGGAGGATGAGTGCTGGGAGACAGGTAGATGTGAAGAAATTTACAAAAGACTTCTTATGACTGCTTCCATTTTCTTAGTGATGCAAATACATAACACCTCAGAGTAAGGATGAAGAAGAGATCTATCCACTACTTCAGGAATCTATTTGGGAAATTCAGTTTCGTTCAATATCTCACCCTCATTTTGCAGCAGTATGATATAAGAGCTAAAAGCACAGATTCTGGAAACAGCTCTATTACTTGTCCTATAACTTGGTAGTAGGTATACTCACTACACCTGTGTCCTTACTTGATAAAGAAGAATAACAATATCTACTTCAAAGGCAAGAGAAAAATGAACTAATATATATAAAGTGCTTGGGATAATCCTCGAATGTAGCAACTACTATGCATATATTTGTCAGTTATTATATTACATATAATATAATATAATTAAGGAATTCCATGCCAAATCCATTCTGGTATGGGACAGAACAAAGATAGGTATTTTATGACTTGTGCACATTTTCTTGAACCAAAAGGTAAAATTTGTTGCTTAACTGAGGCTACACTAGAGACTGGACCTCATGTCTTCATTAAGCAGCATTTAAGGAGAACAGGTTTTTACTTACACAGATGATTTCCCATTTCGAGGATCTTTGAATGTTGTTGTTCTTGTGTTATGATCCACAAAGTACCTAACACCTTCCCTGGTATATCTAATTTCCCAGCCTTCTGGTAGAGGTTCTTCATTCTGTAAGCTAAAAGAGAAAAGTTATAATCACAGGTGAATATTTTGTAAGGATTCAAGATTCACTGATTGTTATCTACAGATGCATGCAAAATGACTATAGTAGGTATAAACATACCCTTGAGTTCTGGGGTCTTCCCATTGAGTTGTTTTTGTATTATGATTCACAAAATAAACCCTGTCTGTTGAATCCACTCTTTTTTCTAAAAATTAAATAAATAAATAAAGTGAGCATAGCATTTAATAAAAGTATTTGATATAGACATATCTTACAGACATTTTTACCAACATCATATCAGCTTACCCCAGCCTGGTGGCAAAGGTCCATATGGGTCATTTTCTGCAGCTAACATTGAAGCCTGATTAGGGAAGGGGTTGAGAGAAAAAATCAAATAACAGCATTTTAACAGAAGAGCAGAAATAAGCCAAGCACTTGGCAGAATCTATAATTCTTAAAAAATATAATAAAGATATAATAAAGATAAGATAAATATATCAATTTCAAGACACAGAGTTCTAAATACGTGGTAAGAGCAGCCTATCAACTGATAAGCTTTTTAGGTTTTTACTAAAACAATTTAGAAATAATACACTGATATCGGTATTTTCATCTCCTAGTCCTTCTATAATCATCTATAAGGGTGAGATGAGATGGTCAAAGAGCACATAAATGGTGTTTAAATGAGGCAATATTATTTGTTTAAAAACACAACTATCACAGTGCTCTTTAAAATAAATGTCCTTTAATAAAGTCAATATTAAACTCCAGATTCATCTTTATAGAAATGAACTTTTATTTTTACTTAGTATTTTTATATATTCAAACATTTAAAAAACCTTTTCCATGTATGCTTATGATTGCAACTAAAAATATGTTCTGAAGAAAATGTATTATCTCTTAAATTCTAAAAGAATATAAAAATAATAACCTGAAAAATAATTTCCTAATGATAAAGTATATTGATGGATATTTTTTATTCTTTTCACAGATATTGCTAATTATACTCCATGTGCATTTTTACTCCTAGCTAGGTAACCAACCCACTGTTTTGTTTGAGATAGCAATGTATCCATAAGAAATATTTCATTCCCTGTTTCAATCCCTTAGTTGAATTGATAAAGTGACAAATTCTGGCTACTGAGTATAGGCAGAAGGTCAAGGTGAGGGTATGCCTCACTAAATAGGCAAGAACTTGCTACATAAAACCCAGCTAAAACAATTCCCCTTTCCCTTTCTTCTTGCTTAACTGTGGGAGTGAGGCTCAGAGGGCAGCAATTCCATATGTTCAAACAAACAGGCATGATGCATAATAAGGACGGGCGAACTAAAAGGCAGAGAGTAATTGGGTACTTTACGGCACTACTAAGCCAATGCAGTATTCCTCTTAAACTCTTACCCGAGATTTGATGTTCTACTGTGATAAATAAACCTCTTATTTTTTTAGTTGTAGTTGGACACAAGACATTTATTTATTTTTATTTTTACGTGGTGCTGAGGATCAAACCCAGTGCCTCGCACATGCAAGGCAAGCGCTCTACCACTGAGCCACAACCCCAGCTCCTAAACCTCAGTTCTTTTAAGGGGATTTCTGTTACTTGTAGAACATACTTCTGATACATAGTTAATACTTAATTCTGCCTTGTTTCACCCAAGGTTCATGCATACAGATAGGTTCCATAAATGAACAAGATAAATTCACACAGTACATAATTTCTTATTTACAAAGTACGAGTTGAGCATTCCTATTCAAAACTCTGAAATCTGAAATGCTCCAAAACCTGCAAAATTTTTGAATGCAAAATTTACCAAAAAAATTATTATTTATTAAAAGACTGACTAGGAAATACCTTGAAATACACATAACATTTTAGAAAATAACTAAAGTACAAAAAGAGCAAATGCCTGAGAGAAAAAGTTAACATCCTATAATTTGCTAATTACCGAATAGAGGTATCGTTGATTAAACTGTTGCATAGCTCCCTGCAATTGGTTCCGCTGAGATTGCCACTGTTCAAAATTTCGAACAGACTCCATAGTAGGCCGCTGCCATGTTGTTGTTCTGGTGTTATGATCCACATAATAAACTCTTCCACGATCATCAACTCTTCTTTCCCAACTACCACAAATAAAAACAATAAAAGAAAATAAAATACTGTGGGCATCGTGGCACATGCCTATAATCCCAGCTATTTGGAAAGTTGAAGCAGGAGAATCTCAAGTTCAAGTCCAGCCTGGGCAACTTAGTGAGATCTTGCCTTAAAATAAAAATTTAAATAATTGATGTAGCTCACTGCATGAGGCCCTGAGTTTAATGCCCAGTACCACACAAACAAGCAAATGAAAAAAAGAAAAAAAAAAAAAGAAATAACAAAAAAGGGAAATTTTTAAATTTTAATACTTCACTCAGAATGATTTAAAATCATAAAATAAATTTTAGTCTTTAAAAAATCTATGAAACTATAAAATATTTTAGCTATAAAATATTTGTCATTCATTTACCATTCCATAATTAACATAATTTCTAAACACTGCCTAAAAGAGAGGTCATTGATTTAACAGTTTCAATCCTACTACCCTTTCTCCCCCACTTTTTTTTCTCTAATAAGCATTTACTGAGAGTGCTTAATGTACACCAAGCAATCTGCCTTGTGATCACTGCCTACATCAGGATATTAAATGAACTGAACCCTTTTTGTTGCTTCTTAACTAGCCCTCTGCTGTCACACTGCTGTCAGTTATCTTCTTGAACTGCAGTTGAAATCATTCCATTCCACTTAGCACAGCTCTTTTGTATGACATACAAATGAACCCATCTACTTTTTCAGCCTCATCCCCCTGAGAATATTCAAGGGCTCCCTGAGAGTCAAAGTCACTACTTCCTGCTGGTTCCAAGAGTGTTGTGTTTCACGCTGTCATTCTTTTATATTCCATCAGAACAGAATGGCCTTCCCTATTCCTCTACCAACCAGAATTCTACTCAGGCTCCATCCAGGGTTCAGTGCATCTCTCACCTTTCCCACACATCTGTCATTAAGTATACTATAACTATTTCAGAATCCTTTCAAAAACTAATTCTAAATTCTTTCCATAAGCTTATTACTAAAACTACAGTAAAGTCAGACCATTTATATACACAGTTCTCCATAGATAGTAATCTAACCTACTTTATATCAAAATATTTAATGACATAAGAGATAATAGACTAGTTCAAAATGATGATCTAGAAAGATGACTATAAGTGAACTTGTATTACATTATAGAGGGTTTTAATAAAAAAAAATTACATATTAAATAATGTTGAAGCTTCTAGGCTATCTTTCAATGTCATGCCCAAACTGCATCCTTACTAACTTTTTAATTCTTCTATAATATTTCATAATACTGCACTGATAGCTATTTGAATTATACATTCCCCGCTAAACATTCTGCCTATGCTTAAAATATGTTTTTTGTCCTTGATAATCAAAATATCTAGTCCTTCCAGATTTCTTTTTGTCTTCCATATTTAAAAAAATATTCATTTTAGTATCAAATAAGATATTACCATATCTTATTTGATACTAAAATGAACTTTATATTTCAATAACAAACCAAAAGTTCATTTTAATTATGACAGGATCACCACATTATTGTCATTCATTTAAACCCAATGATAATATAACATGGGTTTTATTTCACTAAAACTACTATCCAAACTTTAAGCAGCTACTGTCTTTATCTTTAGAGCCTAACACACTCTATATTGTATTAAATAAATGTAAACATTACATGTATGAAAAAAGTACAACTGAATATACATTAAGATGCTACATTACCCTGGAGGTAAAGGTTGTGGTCTCTCCCAGGTAGTAGTTCTTGTGTTATGATCCACATAATACGTTCTACCATGAGGATCTTTTCTCTGTTCCCACCTTTAATAAAAATACAAAAACAAAAACAAAAGTAAACAACAACATGTTAAGACAATCTGAAAATTTCCTTACAATCAGGAAAATTACAAGCTTTACATATATAAAAACATATTTGTTTTCTCAAGTATTAGTGCTTCTTTAACTTCTTAATTATTCCCTCTTCATAATAGTATAGGAAACTCAAATAGTAATTACAGTTATACTTATCAAAAGGGTGGAATGCCTAAAACTTTTAAGTTACTTATTTTCAAAATTATACATCATCAGACAACAAACAAAAAAATCAAGAGTACAACTTCAGCCTAATATCAAACCCAAGGCACAAATTCATTAATATTCATTTTACTTTTGATTTCAAAAATACATAACTGTGAGACTGTAGCAGAAAAATCTTAAAGGAGTAAGTAGTGATAATACTCCATGAAAATTCCTTCATCTTTGGCATATAGTGTCTCATTGTTCACATCCATCCTGCTCTTGTTTCTAGTAGGGCTTTGAATTTATGGATATCAGTTTTATCTTTTTCCTGTTCTACTTCAATCTCTCATTTGCCCTACTCCGATGTTCCGTGGGATCTGTTTCTTCTTCTCAACTCTTAATGTGAGAGGAGAAAAAAAATAAAAACCTGATATTTCTGAGCTTAACCCTCTTATTTTCAATTTTAAAGTAAAACAAATTGAAAATACTTTCCTTTCTCTTAAACACAGAAACCTCATCAACAGAGAAAAAGTTCTTAAATTATTTTCCAAACATAATCTTTATACACTAAGGGCATACACATTAAGGCTATTCCCTACACTAGGATATACCTACCGACTTACATACTTAAAATTATATATATTACACAAAAAAATTTCAATCCGCACCTCAGTCACAAAATGTTGAGTAACTATGAACAACAAAGATCTCCAAGTTCATAATCACTCAGAATCATACAAGCTATTAAACTTATCTATTAAAAAAACACTGTGATATAAAAATCCTATCTGAATGTTCGTGCTAGTCTACACAACCAAAATATAGATATTCTGTATAAAACGTTTCACTAAAAATACATAACCTGAATCTTCAGATTAACTTCAATTGTTTCTTTTAATAAAAAGTTCATGGGAGCCCAGTGTGGTGGCACATACCTATAATCCCAGCAACTTGGGAGGCTGAGGCAGGAGGATCGCCTGTTTGAGGAATGAGTAACTTAGCAAGACCCTAATAAGCAACTAAGTAAGACCTTGTCTCAAAATTTTAAAAAATTAATAAATAAAAAGGGCTGGGGATGTAGCTCAGTGGTAAAGTACCCCTGAATTCAATACCCCCCCCCCAAAAAAACTCAAATTTTTAAATTTCATGGGAAGAAAGAATTTATATAATTTACATGATTTTATAATTTATATAACTCATTTTAAAGGCATTTCAGAAAGACCGGTAACATAGAAAAGTGAGCTATGTATCTATATAAAAGCTTAACTACCAAAAATAAATGAAAACCTAAAAACTTGGTTTAATTTCAAGAGCTTCCTAGTAATAATGGTACTATGCTTTTTTTAGGTAGTAGTTCCCATAATTAGTCCTTAAGTTGTTATTGCTGTTCTATAGCAACATTCCCTGGTTTCAACTCTTTTTACATAAATACACTTTATTGGCTGGGCATGGATGGCACATACTTGCAATCCCAGCAACCTGAGGCAGGAGGATCACAAGTTCAAGGCCAACCTTAGGAATTTAGCAAGACCCTGTCTCAAAATTTAAAAAATAAAATAAAAAAGACTGTGGATATAGCTCAGTGGTGAAGTGCCCCGGATTCAATCCCCAGTACCAAAACAATAACAACAAAATACCCTTTATTATTTTAAGTCTAGCTTAATTTTATTCAAAATTATATAAACTTTCACATAATTTAATACATACCTTCATAATTATATGATTATATATACTTCACATAGTTTAAACAGTCTATATAGACTATTGAACCCTTTGTGAAAAATAATACCACCTACTCTCTTTTGTTTCATTTTCCCCTCACATTTTCAAATGTTTTAGTCCATCTTTCTGGTGTTTACCTCTTTTTCTTATGAATATGCTTAACTTCTAGTACGACTTAATTTCAAACATAAGTACTAACTTCTCAAAATGACAGATGAAGCTTTTCAGGTTGGTTTCCTGAACAAACATACTGACTACTTTCTCCTAACTGCTTCAACCATACACATGCATTGTGCCTTTTCTCACAGTTATTATTACATCTATATAGACTCTTGACAGCTGAACTATGGAACATACCATGACTTCTTTAAAAAAACAAAAACAACTCTTAGCTGGAATACCTGTACCCTCTCATTGCCTTATTTTCTACATAGTTGTTTAACCACAAACACTTGTCTAGTTGAGTAAATGTCCTGTTGGAATGTTCTAGCAAGACCCACTGCCTGGTGCCATCTTCTCTTTACCATGATGCTGACAATCCTTTCACTCCTCTCCTGGCAGACTGGTGTCTTATTTCTTAGGGAACTAAGGCTGACTCACGTTTCTCCAAAATCCAGTGGTGACAGTGAAAGACCTGAGATTCATGAAGAAACACAGGTCTTAGTTTCCTAATAAAGAAGACATGGGAAATGAACTTCTGGAAATCTAGGATGTCTGAAAATGCATTACCTGTATGTATACATCAACAGTATAGCTGGACACAAAATTCTAAGCTAGATATAATTTCTTTCAGCATTGATTCTGGCTCCTTGTCCACTAGCTTCTATATTGATTCTGACAAGTCTGATGCCATTCTGCTATGAAACTTGCCATCTTTATCCTTTTGTTTTTAATTTTTGGAATGTTTAGAAGCAATAATCCTGGCTGCAGAGAGAATTAGATGTTAACTTTTCAAACTAACTTTCAATTACTCTTTCTGTTTATAATGTTATCTTCACCACCACCTACTAAGGATGGGATGTGCTAATTCCTGAACCTTTCAGAAGTACCAATACACAGATTGGCTGTTCCCATTGAGAAGCCAGAATTCAGCTCTCTTGGGTTTGCTCCAGATGACTGCGACCTCATGACAGACTCTGAATAGAAGCATACACATAAGCTATTTCTATATTCCTGATCCTCAGACACCATGAAATAAGGCGTTGTTCTAAAATGCTGAATCTTGGAGTAATCTGTTACACAGCAATAGACAGGGAAGAACTATATATTTAGCCCATAAGTACCACAAAAGTTTGGCCTTTGTTTAGCTCACCAAGTGTACTAACAGAACCCAGCACTGAATCTGCTACTTTCAAGATGTTTAAATGTTAACTAAATATTTGGTGACTGTGTGATCTATCTGTAATGACATGGTTATATGACCAAGTTTTAAAAATTTAAAAAAAAAAAGAGTATAGTAAAATATGAAACAATTTTCTGAAAATAATTCTGCAAGTATATGCAAAATAATAATGTATATATCTATTCTCTATTGTTTTTGCCTTCTTTAATCTTTCATTATAGAACCTGCAACTACCTGACATTATTAAGTAAGTTTTTAACATAAGTCACTGCCTGTTTGCTTGCTGAACCACATGTTCCACAGAACAACGGGTTTTCCTGTCTGTACACACAAGGCCTATCACCTGCCTCAGAGAAGGCTCTAAAATATTCTCTGCCATAATAAATATATAGATACCACTCTGGTTAGTGAGCTTAAGGATTACTAATGTTTTTTTGCATAAATTAAATATTTTAGTCATTAATTTTATAATCAAAAACAATTTAAATATGGGGGGAAAAGTAAACCAAGCCTTCCATGTACTTACTGGGCTATGAAACCATTTTCTAAGTTAACTGCAACCATTTCTAATTAACATTGAACAAATATTCAATAAGCACTTACATTCCAAGTCACTTTATTTTTTCCAAAAGAAGAGATCACTTTCAGATTTCAGTGTTTGTGTTCTAAATAGGATTCATCGCTGGCGGGGAATGTAGCTCAGTGGTAGAGCACTGGCCTAACAAGAATAAAGCTCTGGATTCTATTCCCAGTACCAAAAAAGAAAAAGTCAAAGCAAGATGATTTCTCTATATGCTTTTAGACAGGCAAGTGTTCTGAACTCCTGTGTGCTCTTCCAGGTGGGCTCCTGAGGTCTGAAGCCTCAAATAATCAAAGAGGATGCTAATTTTCTGGCACCATCCATTGTTGATATGGGTTTGTCTCATTAGAAGTTCAACTACCTCTTGAGAGTCCAAGTTTCATTCCTTCTCTGAAATCACTAGACCAAATGCTGCATCTCTGGACTTTCATCTTAGAAGGATTTACTTTGGGGAGTTTATCTGAAACATCTTTGGAAGAATCAAGGGCAAAGTGTCTGTATATATCTCTCTCTCAATGCTGGAGATCAACTCAGGGCATCCAGTATGCTAAGTACCCTCTCTAACCACGGAGCAACACCCCAGATCCTAGCTTTAATCTATTTTCTTGATGAAGTCTTGCCTAAGAAAATGATGAGCCACACTGGCTTTTGGTGTCTGGTAAATGTTTTGGGGGAGAACATACAGATATTTATCTCTGGCATTGTGCTTATGATAATTAATATTTTGGAAATGTTTAACTTATTCAGAGTCTTGCAAAATTGTAGAGGCTGGCCTTAAATTTGTGACTGCCCTGCCTCAGCCTCCAGAGTAGCTGGGATTACAGGTGTGCACCACAGTACCTGGTTTTATGTAGTACTCACATGAAAAAGAGAAAAACTCCTGCCCTGCCCCCTACACTTTGCCTGAGGATTACTGGGTATGCTGTGTACCCAGTTGCCTTCTGCTAACATTTTAAGGTTGGGTGTGGTGGCACATACCTGTAATCCCAGCAACTAGGGAGGCTGAGGCAAGAGAATTCCAAGTTTGAGGACACCCTGGGCAACTTAGTGAAAGCCTGACTCAAAAGTGAAAAATAAGAAGGTCTGGCAATATAGCCCAATGGGATAGTGTCCCTAGGTTCAATCCCCAGTAATGTATGTGTGTTGGGGAGTGGGGATAGTGGAATCTCAGGACGAGAATTCCTTGCCCACAGGGAAGAAGCCTGGCCAATTTCACTAAATATCCAGAGAATCCTACATCCCATCTCCCCCCATCCCCTTTGGTAAAAAACTTAGTGACTGGTAAAGAACTGGTTTTACAAATGGGGCAGAGACTAGTGCCTTCACATAAACCACAAATCAAGTTATTCTCTTTCCTACATTGCCAATTTCTGCCTCCACTCCTCATCAGCAGATGGATCTTTAAGTCTCTTCCATTTTATAAAATAGAACAAAAACTACCTCCAGGTTCTGTGATTTTTTTGACCACCTGTATCAAGCTTTCCTCTTTCACTGTATCACCCTTCAAGAATTTTCTACCCCACTTCCTCCTCTTTTGTTCATTCCCAAATGACAGTAATCTGAATACAGCTCTCATTATTCCCTGAGACAACTTTGCTAACAAGATTAACAATAAATAACCTCTTTGTAATTATATTCATTGGGTGTTCTTCAGTTCTTCAAGTTTTCAGTAGTCCCCCATCTCCTGCCATGCCCTGACAGAACCCAGGGCCTGTGCATGCTCTTCCATCCACTGAACTACCCTATGCCCTTCTCCCCTTTCAGCAGGTTTTGACCTCAATAACCATTTCTTTCACTGGCATTTACAAGCCTGATCTTTTGCCTAATTACTCCATCAAAATCATTTAATGGAGCACTAATTCACTTATTTAAAAATTAAAAAATAAGTCCAGTGGAAAGAAAATAGTCAATAACACATAAATATGTATCATGTAGTAATTTTAAGTGTTAAAAAAAATACAGATTACATACAGCATGCAGATTAAAAGCCCCCTACTCAAAAGAGTTTGAACTAATTCTATTTATAATAAGTTTTAGACCAGGGAAAACGAACTTACGGTAGGGAAAAAATATGGAATACTGATTGCCTCAAAAGGGAGCTTGAGACAATTTTTTGAAGTGATGGTAATATTCTATGTCTTAATAAGGATTTATCAGAGTTTACATTTATTAAAATTCATCAAAACAGTACATGTGACACTTGTACTTGTCCTTCTATGTAAACTTCACCTAAAATTGTTAAGCAAATACTGAATTCTAGAGTTAATGATACGCATGCTGAAGTACTGAGGAGTAAAATATACTGATATGTACAACTTAATAGAAACGCATTTTAAAATTAGATATGCTGGGCATGGTGGTACACACCTTAGACCCAGCTACTTGGGAGGCTCAGGCAGGATAACCTCAAGTTCCTGGGCTAGCCTGGGCAACTTAATGAGACCCTGTCTCAAAATAAAAATAGAAAGGTCTAGGCATATAGCTCAGTGGTAGAGTGCTTGCCTAGCATGCATGAGGCCCTAGGAGGGAGGGAGGGATTGATTAGGTGGATAAAGAGATATGAGATAAAACAAGTCCTTAGGCAAGGTCATGCCTGGCAGAAACACTTAAATGCCACCACCAGGCTAGAATATTCGTCTTCAGGATACCTCCCTGGTATATGTTATGTAGTAAAAGAGTAACTGGATGCCCTATAAACACACAACACTGCCTCTTCATTCTCTTGCCCCAAGTCCAATGCTCTATTCATTATTTCAATCAAATACACCATCACTCAGCTGCCTAAATACTATTCAGGGACAGAGAAAGACCCAGAATCTATTTTTAATCTCTCTGAAGGAGTAATCCAATACTAATACACTTGTCTGCTTTTCCAGACCTGTGCTTTTAGTAATATTTTGAAACATGGAATTTTTCATTTTACCTATGTATCTCTATATAAAAGGAAGCAAAATTAAGACTGGGGAGTAAAGAATTATTTAACAAGAGAACTTGAAGCACCAGTTCTCAAACTGGCTATAACATTCTCACAAAGCCTTAAATGCTCATAGCTAATTAAATAACCTGGTAAATCACCAGAGAGGAAACACAAGAACTAAGATTTTTAAGCAAAAAAGGGAGGATGATATAAAGTTGAAATTTGCTGTCTCAGGGTTACACAACCAAGTACTACCTATGCCAGAAGAATCCATCTGCTCCCACTCTTTCTACTCTTGTACTTCCCCAAGGCTCATTACTAAGACCCATGTTAATACCACCTTAAAAGACTAGCGTCTATCTCACTTCAAGTTCCCTTAAAGTCTCTCGTGGATTAATGATTTTTAAAATTTTTTTGATCATGGCTTACAGAGTAAGAAATATATTTTACATAATTATCGCTATGTATACTAGGTTGCTATTTATCCAGATTTAATATACACAAGCACATGAGAAAAGCAAACTTTCTTATTCTAGACTATATTGATTTATTTCATTATAATATCCTATTAATGGGCTGCAAACCACAACCTGAAGTTCATTTAAATTACTGCAAATTTCCCTAAGAAAAAGACTATAAAATAGTAGCTACAGGTGTACTGAAGCATTTATTTGGCTCCCACAGATTAGGTTTATGTACTTGCCGTTTTTAACTGGAATGCTTTATTGCTTCATTTATAAAACAGGTTGGCTGCTATTCTAACTTGCCTTCTTAACTCCCAATCTGTTCATAATCACTAAAAGAATGATCTTAGTAAAATGAAAATATGACCATGCTACTCCCTGTCTAAAATTATTTAATATTTATTCATGGTTTTTCAGAAAAGCTATCAAACCCATAAGACATACAAAATTCTTCACAGGACTGTTTACTCTTCAACATTATATTCCTTCTTTCCACAAATGCTTAACATAATCTACAACAAAACACTAATTCCTGGGTTCGCTATATACATTTCATAGATGCTAGTGATCTGAAATATGCAAATGGCTCTTCTGAGAATGGAACTTTTTACACTTGTGCCAATTACTTGATTGCTTAACTCCTACTCTTCTTTCAGAAATCCACTTAGGGGTCATCTCTTCCAGAAAGTATTCACTGGCCTCAAGAGCATCAGTTACTCTTCCTATCCCAACTCTGCTATGCTCCTTCCCAGAGCATACTAAACGTACCTCTAGCATAGCTTTAAAATAAACTGTACAGTCACTGATTTTTGACAGTAAGAACTTCTTCTATATTTACATCACAATACACACAAGAAATGAGGATAAAAAGCTACCCAAGATACAAACATAAGAAAAGAGATTTTTGAGGGAAAAAAATGGAAGATAATGTATAGTCAGAAGTGCTTACAGGAAACACAAGAAGGAATCTCCAGAAAGCAGCTGAAAATCAGCTCAGAGAAAGGTCTGGTTAGACATTATGAATAAAGTGCTACGAGAGTACTAGATCTACCAGGGACATTCATGTGCATGCACGCACATATACAATAACAACAAAGGCTTAAACCGCATACAGTGGGCAAAAATCACACGTGCCAGTAAAGAGCACTAAGAAAAAATGGTTCCAAAGTAGGAAAGGAGTCTGGGCATAATTACATAAGAAAATGAGGTCAATAAAGTACTTAGAGACCTCTAGAAGGGTAGTTTCAACAGCTATGAGTTGACATTCTGTCCACTATAAGATGTTTTGAAAACACTGTCTATACTTTTGTAACAGCACAAACTACATTATATGTACACATTGTCAAATCTGAACCTGTAAGTAACCTTTTTGAATATAAAAATAATGAATGATTAATATTAATGTCATCAGAGCCAAGACTGAAAAAATTTAAAAAACACCTAAGTAGCCAGGCACTGTGGCACATGCCTGTAATCCTAGTGACTTGGGAGGCTTTAGGCAGAAAGACTACAAGTTCAAGGCCAGTCTCAACAAGTTAACAAGGCTCTAAGAAACTTAGCAAGACCATGGTCTCAAAATAAAAATTAAAAAGGGATGGGAGGTATAGCTCAGTGGTAGAGTACCTTTGGAATCAATCATCAGTACCAAATAAGAAGAAAAAAAAAAAAACCTACTGATATGGAAGAGATCACCAAATGGAATATACATACAGAATACTCTTAAAGAAAATTATGGGAAACTGAATAATTACAGAGGGAAACTTAAAGGACATTATGAATTACTAAGCTTCAATGAAAATGAGTTTGTAACAGAGCCAGTTGTTGGGATTACATAACTGTAACTGTCACCAGCACTCAATATTAAGGGAAAAAAGAAAAAAAGAAAAAAAAAAGACTAGTTGTTCTCAAGTGTGACATTTGGAGAGTAGAACACTGAGGTTATTACAGAGTTATGGTCACTTTCATGAAAAAGTCAAAATCAAATCAAATTAACATCAGTTTTCTATTTTTCCCTTCATATCATGTATACTTCAACTAGATGAGCAATTGTTCTTAGTTCCAGAAAGTACTTGTGCTTGGCATAAATAAATAGTAAAAATCAGATTCCAACTTAAGATTTCAAATTACTGAACAACAGAAACATTTAATATACATATTCCGTAGTCACATATCACCAAAAAGTTATTACTTAAATGGAAGTCAAACTTTAAAAAAAAATTTTTTTAACATACCCTGATGGCAAAGATTCTGTGTTGGCATTTCCAGACTGCTGCCGTACAGATTCCACACACCCATCTGGCTGCCTTAATTTGTCAAAAGCAGAACTATTTCCAGAATTAGAGGAGTCAGGGTCTAAAATGCTCCTAGCTTCAGATCCCAATTCTGTACTGACAGAAGGAACACATTCACTGTGTTCTGAGGAAACCATACTCTCTTGTATCTCTTGATCAGGAGGATCTTCAATGGTACTGCTAGTGTAATTTGAAGTCAAGGTGGTTTCTTCAGATGCTAATTGAGTGCTCATGGCAGAAGCATTATCAGTTGGTGCAGGTGAGGATGATTCTCGATTAACTGAGAAGGGAAAATTAATAAGATGATCTAGGAAGTAATGACAAAGCACCTAATTACCTAATCAATCAATTACACTGCATAAGAACATAATTCAGACTGAGCAATAAGCAATACAGCAGGTACTGATGAAAATAAAGAGGATTATATTTTCCAAAGCTCTCATTTTAGAAAAAATAATAATCAAATTTTTACTATATATAATCAACTTCAGGAAAGAGAAACCAACATTAGGATAATAAATATTTTTCCTCCAAATTATCTATTCTAAAAGAAAGTCTAAAAGAGCTATATAAAAACTTCAAAATGATCCCTTTCAACCTCTCTTCTTGTATACAAATGGTAGCTAATATAAAAACCACTTTTTGCCTATAGGAAATATATAATGGTATTAATTCTTAAAATAGTACAATAGGGAACTGTAAAAAGATCCATGAACCCACTTGCTTTCTGAAGAAATAACCCTGTACTGAGACTGGTATACTGGTGAGTAATGGTGATGTAATTTCCATAAGTTTCATTTTAAGTTTAATGATCCATTTTCAACTATGTGTCATATAAAGGTGAGTCAATTAAAATTGCAAGGAAAATAGATTACTGAACAAAACCTGTCCACCTCAAAGTTCTAATGGAATTGATATAGGGAGATGAAATTAGGCAAGTGAAATAAATTTTCAGGTAGTTTTTAAAAGAAAAAATAAGACTTAATAGTGAAAAAAAAGAAGAGTACATTACTCAAGGAATCAAATGTGAAACAACAGAATAAATCAAGTGCTGTACCAAATATGGAGGAGAGAATGGCTTGGCGGCAATGGAGTGAAGACAACAGTGAAATATGAGAGAGAAAATATCTACAGCGCTACTCCATACCAAACACTGTTAAGATATAATGGAAAAACACAAAAGAAACTATGCAGAGAAAGACTTAATTCCCAGGTCTGCTTTATGATGTTCACTTAAAAACAATATTTCCTTCGATTTTCCACAAAATTTAAAAAAAAGGATTATCAGTAATCTTTCTGAAGCAAAATAACATTAAATGGAAACAGGAATATTTAAGGAAAGATGTAATTCTGTCCAAGAAGAAACCTTGGTGCACACTTCAACATAGCACATGAAACATAAATTGTTAGAAACAGAGGAAGAAAATTAAATGGAAACTTTACCAGTCACTCAAGGCAAAACTTCTCTCCCATATGTAATTCAACAAGTGCTCTCAGTTCTTCTTCGTCTTTACCAATACACTTTACCAATACAGAGATCACCATTTCTTGCTTACACTATTATAAAAGCCTCCTAATTATTTGCCTACCTCTTGTCTTTTCCAACTACAGTCCATTCTTCCAACAGAAGTAATCTTTTTAAAACATTTAACAGATCTCCTTGTTCACCTGAACAAACATGCCATCAGATTCCAACTGTACTCAGGCATGGTGGCCCAAGCCTGTAATCCCAACAACTAGGGAGGCTGATGTAGGGTGATCTCAAGTTCAAGGATAGACTCAGCAAATATGCAAGGCCCTAAGCAACTTAGTAAGTCCCTTTCTCAAAACAAAAAATAAATAAGGGCTAAGGATGTGGCTCAGTGGTTAAGTGCCCCTGGTTCAATCTCCAGTACCAAAAAAAGGTTCCCATTGCAAGCAGAATAAATATGAAAATACTGCAAAGTTTTTACCAAAAGCTAGTCCACAGCTATGTCTGACTTCTTATGAATACTTTATAACAGGTTTCTTCTCATGGTTCAAAGTCCATGCTCACTGCACCTTTAGCAAGGCAGTCCGTGAACACCTTAATTAATGATGCACATGCCCACTCACTCCAGACTGCATATGATTCTTTTTTCTCAGGTTTTGAAATTGTTTTTATTATTTCTCATTAAGTTTGGAGTGAAAAGGCTTTGTCATACTTGTTCATTTTGTAGTCCCAATAGCTAAAAAAATGCCTGACATATGTAAGCAATAAATATTTGCTGAATTAATTAAAGACAAATCACAAAGGCAAAACTGAACATACCTGTCTCAAAACTATGCAGATAACAAACAGTGCATTAGAAGAAACATTAATAATATGAAAGATCTAATAACCTAAATCAATATACTTGATCTAAATTTGAGTTAAAAAAGCAATCACAAATATTTGTATAATATGTATAACTATATATAGTTTACTTCAATTTGCTTAGAGGATTAAAAAATAATTATTAAGTTAAAAGAATATGAAATGAAATCACAAACTTTAGAGGAATTAATGACAAACATCTATGTCAAATGCTATTGGACATGGTCAAAGAAGTACCCAAGAATATCAGAAAGAATGGTAATAAATAACCTTACAATTCAATTACAGAGCCAGGGGAGAAACAAACTGGTCAAAAGAAATGAATCAAAAACGGACAAAACAGACCAGAACTTCCTAAACCACCTGATAGGAATCAACTGGGATCTTACTGAAAAAATTGTATCTCAGTTCCCACCCTAGACTTAAAAAAAAAAAAAAAAACCTCCAGGGGAAAGCTGTAGGGAAGGTCCTGGGAGTCTATATTTTAAACAAATGCATCAGATGACTTTCCAAATCAGCAAAGTTGGAAAAACCATGAAATATAGCTTGCCAAGTTTTTTTAAAAAAAGAAAAATTTAAGAAAACCAATCAAGGTAGAAATGGAAAAGGTGACAAAAGAACTAACACCATTTACCTTAATGGCACTAGGCTCAGAGAAGTTTTTGAGAAAATTCTATAAGCCTTTAATGAATAGATGATTTCCATGTTATTTAAAATGTTAAAAGAGGAGAGAAAAAGAAGAAGAAAAGGGGAGCTTTCCAACATTCCATAAAGGTAATATAATTCTTTCAAAACTGAAACTGAACAGCAGCAGCCAAGAAGACTACAGAGCAACTTCATATATAAATAAATTCGACGATGTCCAATATTAGGGAATTACGTTAAAAAATCTACTGTGTTAACAGACTGTAAGATAAAGGCCATGCGATTATTTTTCATACAAACCCAAAAGCATTAAGTAAAATATTGAGGATATACTTGAGAAATCAAGGAAAAATCATGTATAACAATCTAGATTAACTATCATAAACCAATAGTAAGCATATATGTATCAAAGGTAAAACATTAGAAGAACTTCTATTAAAATTTTTAAAAAACTAAAATCAAGACAAAATAATAAGATCACAATCACGACTCAACTCATTATTGTTGATTATATTTGACAACACATTAGGATTAGAAAAAGTTCTGATACTGGAAAGAAAATAGTAAAATCACATTTGTAAAGATTATTTGTAGAACACACAAGAAAACCAACTTTAAAAAATATAGACCCAATTAATTGAAACTAAATCATTTCAGCAAAAATGATCAGATAAAACATCAAGATTATAGTCAAGATCTATATAAAGAAAACTAAAAAGCAGTACTAAGAGGTTTTTTTTTTTTTTTAAACTGGGCATGATGTTGTACACTTGTAATCCCAGAGACTTGTGAGGCTAAGGTATGAGGATTACAAGTTCAAGGCCATTGTCAGTGCCTTAGCAAGGCCCTGCCTCAAAATAAAAAATAAAAGGACTGGGGATATTGCTCAGTAGAAAAGTGTCCCTAAGTTCAAAACCCAGAGGAATGGCAGGGAGGTATTTTCTAAAATAGAATGAATAAAAATTTTCAAAAGCTCTAGATGGACAAGAAGATTCAATATTGTTAGATAATAAAAATAATAATTCTCCTTAAAATATAAATGCTGGTACGGATACAGAACAACAGGAATTCTCATTCCTTGCTGGTGGGAATGCAAAATAATACAGCCACCTTGGAAGACACTTTGGCAGTTTTTTATAAAAACTAACCATAATCTTATCATATAATCCCCCACTATCACACCTCACCCCAATTGAGATGAAAGCCTGTGCCCAAATGTGTATAGTAATTTTAATTCATAACTGTCCAAAACTTATCGCAACCAAATTCCTTCAACAGGTGAATGGATAAACAAATTAGGGTACACCCATATAGTTGACTATTATTCAGTGATAAAAAGAAATAGCAACCCTCAAAACACACCAAGAAACTTTAAATGCACATGGCTAAGTGAAAGGAGTCAATCTGTAAAGGCCACAAATGGTATGATTCCAACTATATGACATTCTGGAAATGGCAGTGCTTTGGAGATAGTAGAAAGATCAGTGGTTTCTAAGGTTTGGGGGAAAGATACACTGATGATGAACAAGAATTTTGGAGTAATGAAAACTACTATGCATGATACTGTAATGGTGCATATATGATAATATGCATTTGTAAAAATGCCCATAAAACTGTACACACAGAGTGAAACTTAATATAAACTAAGAACTTCAGTTAGTGACAATTTATTAATAATTCATTAATAATGATCCATTAGTTGTAACAAGTATACCACAGTAATATATAATGCTAATAACAGGGATTATTCTGAATTAGATTCAGGGGAATATGGGACTTCTGTATTCTCTGCTCATTTTTTCTCTAAATCTAAAACTATACTGAAATATAAAGTATATAAATTTTAAAAAGCTAGCTAGAGACCATTTATTTCAATAACTCAACAAACACTTGTTAGCCGATACTACCAACTGGTTAAAAATAACACAATAATACCTTCGAATGGAGGGATTACTATTCATAGTCTCAACTGTTGTATGTGTTTTTTTTTGGGGGGGGGGTTCCCTGCACTGCCCCCAGGAGACACTTGGTAATGCCTGGAGATATATTTGTCACAACTAGAGGGGAGGGTGATATTACTTGTACCTACTGATCAGTTTAAATACTCCTAAACACCCTACAATGTACAGGACAACCCCCAGTGACAAAGCACTGGCTAACTTGAAATGTTAATAGTGCTAAGGTTGACAAACTCTGACAAATATTCACCCAGATACCCGGCAGTGTCCAACCTTGTGATGTTTATACAAAATAAACATCTGTTGACAGGTGAATATAACAATGAATGAATAGATAAACTCACAAAGGAAAGGCAAAGAGAAATGAACGGAAAAAGGCCAGGATCATAGGCTCCCTGCTTGTAAGGAAATATGATGAATTATATGCAAGCAAATAATTAAAATATTATGTGATAGGTGTGATAGTGCATTTACAAAATATCTCACACCTTCTTCATGAGATATAAGAACACATCTACCAATTTTTCTTTTAAGAAAAGGTGTCTTTCTATGTTGCCCAAGCTGGCTCCAAACTCCTGGGCTCAAGCCTCAGCATTCCAAGTAACTGGGACTACAGGTGTACCACCACACCCAAACTGACATGATTTCTTAATGAACATATCCCAAATCTCACTTTCAGTCATTATGATTTCTGAAGTCACAAGACACACCTCCTTAATTTCATGTTTAATCTTTGAGAAGTTTTAGATGTATGATATATCCATCTCATGGATAAGCAGCTATCCTCATTCTAACATTTCTTTTAGGTAAAAAAAGACAAAGGTAGAAACACTGGAGTGTCTGAATACCATAAACACTGGAGTGTCTGAATGTGTTGGCTCCCAAAGGCTAATATGTTTAGAAGCTTGGTACTCAGTGTAGCTAAGAGGATGCAGAACCCTCTAGAGGTGGCATCTAGAGAGATTGGGTCACTGGGGATGCTACTTTGGAGGGGTTAAAGGTGGGTCTTGTGAGACCCCAGTTGAGTTCCTGAGAAAGTGAGTCAGTATAAAAGAGCAAGCCTGACCTCTTAGTTTAGCCTGGTGATCTCTGGCTTCCTATTTAGCCTAGTGATCTCTCCCCTTTGTATGCACTTCTACCACAAATGTCAGCCATTCTGGCCTCTAGTCAGGGACTAGAGGCCAAATAAACAGGGCTACTTGCGCTGGAGATATAACTCAGCAGCAGAGCACTTGCCTAGCCCTGGGTTCAATCCCCAGTGTTGCCTCCTCCTTCCCCCAACACACACAAAAAACAAATGGGGCTACTCAATCTTGAACTTTCAGCCTCCCAAACTGTGAACCAAATAAACCTTTTTTCTTTTTAAGTTATCCAGACTGAGTTATTTTATCAAAGCCACAGAATATAGACTATTATAGCATTTTTACTCCCATTTATAACTATGACATGAAAAACAGATATTTGCACATACATTGCAAGTTTCTTTAAAAGTTTATTCACACTTGAGAGAGAGGCTATGGTTATAAAGTGAACGGAACACAAGGGAGTCTCATGGTAATAGTGTGGGACTGGGGATGTAGCTCTGTGGTAAAATGCTTGCCTAGTATCCTGGAGGCCCAGGTTTCAACTCTCAGTTAACACCAAAAAAAGGGGGGAAAAAGGTTAAAATGGAAGTTAAATTGTGCAGAACTACAGACAAACACACACATACACACAGGTAGTACAGTTAGAACTAGAAAATGTGAACAAGCTCTGTGGATGGTTATGTATGTCAAATTCTTGAATTTGATTTTGTAATGTAGTTATCCAAGGAGTTTGAAAAGGTTATAACTCTCAATGTATTTAAAAAATTCTTCAGAATGAAAAACAAGAAGCCAAAAAAAAGGTCTAGTAAATTTATAAAATAGGTTCTGTCTGAAACTTACCATACTGAGTTCTGATCTATTAATAAAATAATAATATGTAGAAAAATTCAATTCACACTAAAAGTTAGGAGTATGAGAACAAACTATAAAATATATACCTACCATTGTTCAAGGACTACAGTAGATGGTTTTTCCTTACTATCTCATTCAATCTTCAATACAGTCCTAGAAGGTAGTTGAATAAGAGTAATAACCTCTTTATAAACGAAGGAGCTAAATTTTGAAGATTTCTCCAACATCACAGTTAACATGTTAGGTGACTGAGCTCAGTCCTGGCTGAGGCCAAATTTAATCTCTTTTTACTACATCACAACTGCTTCCCATTGCAGCCTAACATAACTACTAGTACACACAACCTGTCAAATGTATCCTCTTACTCAAGACTTGAAAGGAAAGGAAGGGGAAAACCCTCACTTACAATGCTGTGAAAAAATACTGTATGTCTTAAACTTCTTAGTTTATGTATGTCTTAAACTCCTGGCCCACCATACCTTATCTGAAAACCTTGTAGTCAGGTGTGTTCCAGAATTCATTACTTCAGATGTTATATAGCACATATATTACATATTACACTAATATCAGAGCAGGTTGGAGGCTCTGATTTTAAACACATACATTGTTATTAAACATTCCTTAATAAAATGTAGAGATACACATAATAAGCATGACAGGTAAAAACTACAAATAACCTCTTGTAAGTTCTAGTCATTTTGCCATCAAATGAGTTTCCCCCTCCCTCAAAAAAGAACAACTTCAGTGATTTCAGTATTTTGGAATTAACAGTTGTATTAGTCTATCTTCACTAATAAGAAATACCCAAGGCTGAGTAACTTTATAAAGGAAAGAGGTATGGTTAGCTCACAGTTTGGGAGGCTCAAGTGCATGGCATCAGCCTCGGTTCAGCTTGGTTAAAGACCTCACGGCAAATGGGAGAGCATGTATGAGAAGGAATCATATTTCCAGGCAGGAAGTCAGAAAGTAACTAGCTGGTCAGGCTCCCACTTATGACCAATTCACTCTCGGAACTATCTTAAGAGTCCCACAAGACTACCTTGATTCTTTCTGAGGGCACACTTCCAATGAGCTAAGCCCCGCCCACTAGGCCCCACCTCTTAAAGGTCCAACTAACTTTCACATTACCACACTGAGGGTCAAGCTTCCAACACATGAACCTTTGAGGGGCAAATAACATATAAACTATAGCACCAGATAGGAAATTAAAGATATGTTATAATAGAATACGCACACACGCCCACCCTTACCCCCACAACTCCAACAACAAAAACTGACCTTAAAATCCTTACTTTAAAAAATAAATACCATTTTGTACCAACATCTTTAAAAAGGCAGGGATAACCCATTCCTTGAAAAGATACCTGAATTCATCCTCCTTGTAAGGGATGAGAATCATACAAAAGGCATCAGTTATGTGGTTGCTATCAAAGTAGGTTCTGGAAGCCTTTGTAGACCAGCCTACGGAATGGTGGCAGTTGGATTGTTTTGTCACATAACACCAACAATAATCAGAGGAGATGAAGAGGTTGGAGGAATACTATTTGAAGCCTATCATAGTATAAAAGATGAATACTACCCCTTTGAGACACTATAAAAACCATATACATCAAAGTGAACAAGAAAGCAGTGTACAATTGAGGGCCACAAAGCTATATGTCAATCATAGCTCTTCTACTTCCTAGCTGTAATCTCTCTGTGCTTTAGTTTCTTCATCAGAGAAAAAAAGGAAAATATTGGTATCTATTTCAAAGAGTTATTGTGAGCGTTAATTCATTTCATGGATATGCAATGTATAAAACATGCACAGCACAAATGTTAGCTATCATTCTTACTTTTATTCAGATGCCCTAGATTACCTTATAATTATTAGGAATGCCACATGAATTAGTTATGACAGAGCTTTCATTTCTTGTTCCTCACATGTATATTTTATTTTTACCTTGAAATCCCATGCAAGGATAAGAGAGGAATGTGAAAAGTGAATTTATTCCCCATTGAAAGAGGCCATAGAAGTATTTGACATGCTAGGGAGTTTAAATAAGAGATTCCTACAATGAGAAGAGCCTTGGTTAATTCCTTTCCCCTTTTACATCAACACCTGACTATGCCCAAGTGCTAAAACATGAAACTAACTAATTGTGGTGGATACTTTCACCAATTTAATCAAATAGCTAACCATTTTAGTAATAAGGGCTATACCCTCAAATCCATTCTTTTAAATGAAGATGACAAGAAAGATATAGAAAGGTGATATAATCCTTTCTGAAATGAGCATTCAACATTTCCATCTTATTCCTTTTGTTAATTCAGAGTGGACTTAATAATTGGCCCTGCTATCTAATTACTGCCAAAAAGAATGGAACTGGCTCAACCATTCTGAATCCAAAGATAGCCCCATATAATAAATCAATTCATTTTTTTAAGTATGGGTAACTATTTGATAACTTAAAAAGCTTTCCTGACTAAAATCATTGGCTTCATGCCTTATTGTGAAGAACTCTGATACTCTGATAAATCTTTTTACTATGTGAAATTTAAAAAAAAAAAAAAGTGAGTGGTCTTTGTATAACTATTTACTCAGATTATATTTTTTAAATTGCAAAACTTAATTTCAAGATTAAGCAAATACCCATAAGCAAGCCAAGTATTTAGAATGTGCTGTTATGGCTACTCAAAGGATGACTTTTAATTGACTTGTACTATGAAGATATATCATTATTCTACACTGAAGATAGAGAATATTGAGCAGAGTTCTATGAAATTCACCACTATATTTGCTTTCTTAGAATAAGGGACCATGTTATGTGTTTCATATTATGTTGCAGATTCAGACAGATCAAAAAAAAGATTAGAAAGAAAACATTCTTTAAGTATTCCTTCTATAATAGAGTGATTCTTACTAAGAAATATAAAACTTTCTGATAGCTCTATCACCCCACAGTACTTTTTTTTTTCGCCATGTTAAGTACTAAGGCTAAAAAAAAGCACTTGCACATTAAAAGACAATTTAAAAAATCATTCATTATTAAATCAATGCTTCACTAAAGTTCTTTCAGAAATATATTTTATATCATGAATTAAATAGTATTTTGTGACATACAGCCCAAGAATCTAGCTATCATAAAACCACTCACTTAGAAAAATGTGTTGTTATCTGTAATACAATTTTGGAATATCGTCCCAAATAATCTAGAAAAATTTAAATTCAGAAAAAATTCAGGAATTACAATTTAAGAATTACTATCAGAATAGAAGATTAAGAAACACTGCACAATAAGGGAAACATAGGCAAAGACAAATAAACTTAATTTAGTTTACATTGAAACAATATGTCATAAATAGCAACACTTACCAGTGTCATTAGTAGGCTCAGATGTGAGTGCTTTGGGAGCTGGTGTATTTTTGGGTCTGGCAGCAACCTGAGATGGAGATGAAGGTGTGTTGTCTCCATTAACTACATACGAACAGCATGAGTTCTGAACAACAGTATTGGTAGGTATGTGATTATCTACTCCATTACTACTCTCAACAGCCAACCTTTAAAAAGAAAAAGTCTTACTTCAATAAGTATAATTAAACAACTTTTCATTAGAATGTTCATGAAAAACATTTGCTGAGTTCTTAACATTCAAGTAAAGTGATAGGTATTAAGTGTGATGAACAAAGATATGGCCTACTATTATTATTATTGAAGTTTCAGTATTACAATACTAGCAAGCAAAAATATACTGGTATAAAAATATACTAAGTTCAAATGAATCAGGCCCTTAAAATAATGATCCAGTTGTACATTTTAATATTTCAGTATAAGAATATTAACCTATTTTTAATTCTCTGTAGTTTCAAAAAGACTCATAAAATTTATAAAAACCAATTTTAAGCTTATAATTTTATTGAATAATAAAAAAGCTGAAATGTCTGTTAATATTCATTACAAAGTATTTTGTAGTAAGCAATAAAATTCTGAGTGTATGATGATCACAGAAAGTTAACTATTATATGCCAGAATTATAAAAATTTATGATATATAAATTAATTGCAAATAAACAAATAAATAAAAACTAGAACTACAAAATCAAATATTTTAAATCCTGTTGCCAATAAGGAGGAGTTGGAAATATTTTGGAAGTGGCCAGGAAAGCTTTTCCAAATACATAGGACACCCTACATCCACCAAGCAGCCTAAGTATTGTTTTAAAAATACAAATCAGATCTTGTCCCTTCCCTGCTTAAATCTAGGGATTAAAAATCTGGAATAAAATCTAGGCTTCTTACCTTAGTCAAAAAAGGTTTTGAAAATCAGCCACATTTCCCACCCTATCTATGTCCCTGACTTATTTTTCTCCAAGTTCCTTGCTCACCTTGCAAAAAATATACTATAACAATTTTATTAAGTATGAAAAGTATTCAAATGTGTATTTCAAATTATTATATACCAGACTAGAATTATAATAAGATTTTTGGAAAAGGTTAATTATACTCTAGAATTAAAAGAATCTGTAGAAAATAAGTTAACTGCAAATAAACTCGAAGCCTTTGAACTTGTTCTTCCCCTCAGAGTTCTGTATGGAAAGTTTTCTTAGCTTTTTAATTTAATTTTAGCACAAATGGGACTTTCTTGGAGACGATTCCCTGATCTCTCTCTCTTTAAAACAGGTTCTTCTCCATTCCTGTAACCCCCATCCTACCTCAATTATTTCACAGTTCTTATCGCTATATTCGGTTAGCTTATTTATTTATTCTGTAGTCTAATAACAGCATCTATCCCACCATAATGTAAATTTCTTGGGAACTGATCTGGTACTCTTAGTGCTTGGACTAGTGTCTGGTACTGAACAGGCACTCAATAAGCATCTCTTAAATCCTCCTCTCCCTTGTCACCTATGAGATATATTTAGGAAGTTTTAATAGGTACTGAGAAAAGCTTCCAAATGATTCTCTGATTTGTGTACCCCTCCACAGCTACCCAGTGAGAATCAGTGAGTGATTCAGGAATGAGATGAGAGAACCCATCTGAAATCCTCATAGTACTGTAGAAACTATCCTTAATTCAAATGTGTTACTATGAAGAAACAATATTAAGTTTTAGATTGATAGTCATTCAAGTTCCATCATCTAAAATTATACTCTAAGAATATAAAAAGACATATTTTACATGCTAATAATTTTAATCAACCTAATTGTTGTCCACCTTTAGTCATTAATTTTCTCACTGTAAACTATAATGTGGATACCAAATATATTTAAGGCAAATATACATTCTAGAAGGTGTACTTACCTGTTCAAAGTGTTTTTATGAGAATCATTTAATGGCAATTTAGGAACAGTGATATTAGTAACTTTGTAGAGTAATAAAGATCATACTTTTGCAAATACCAACAAACCTTTTCAAATGTACCTAATCAATTTTATGGTAATACATTTCTATATTTTCAGGTTTTAATTCCACAATATAGATCTATTATTCACTTGCATTGCACTTTAGATACTTCAACCAAAGAATCTCAACTGTCATGAAATGTGAATGCCAGGAAGCTTTTGAAATGGCACGATGATTTTTGTAGGAAGACCATAATCTACAGGAGAATGCCAATTCCAATAAGACATATGACTTTTCCACAATATCTGACTCTATTTACCAATAAAAAAGGCCTAAATATAGATTTAAAGACATTTCAATAGAAGAATAAAACATTAACAAGATACAACATAAATGATGAACCCTGAAACATTATGCTTTGTCAAAGAAGCTAGTCAAAAAAGTTCGCATGTTATATGAACGTTTAATGTGAAATGGCTAGAATAGAAAAGAGAGAGAATGTAGATTCCTGGATAACAGAGGCTGGGAGGAAGGAGGAATTGGGAGTGAGTAACTACTCACGGCTATAGTTTCTTCTCGGGGGTGGTAAGAATGTTCTGAAATCAGTGATCTTAGTTGGCCATATATGAATATACTAAATTCCACTGAAACATGTACTTTGTAAGAGTGACTTCTGTAGTACGTGTATTGTATCTCAAAACATTATTTTATAAAGCTATGCTCATAAGCATTCAACAAATAACAAGTTCATATATAAGCTGTTAAATTATGTGGCAAATTCTAAACTAAGTTTAAAATTTAAAACGTCATACATGGGAAATGTTTTATCATATCATCACAAACACTAAAATAAAATATTCTACCTGGTAGTTGTCCTTGCAGAAGGTTCTCCATTTTCATGTAAGGCATCACCATTTTGCTGTATTTCTACTGAATAAGAAGAAACAAACACTCTAGGTTTTTATATACTCCTTGGCAATTTTTTCCTTTAAATTTTAAAAACACATAAAGTCAGCTTACTAGTTGGAGATGAGTTGCAGTTTGTTAGATTTTCTTGCTCAATCACCAATCCATCAAGCACAACTATCAATTCACCAGTTTGCACTATGCCATTCTTGTTTTCCAAGGAAAGTTTTAATTGTTCTTTCACTTTTTCCACTAGAAAAAAATACCGTAATTTAAAAGCTTTTGCCACATACAAAAATGTTTTAGAAATCAAAATTACATTTCAAGAAATACTCCAAGTTCAGTACCTGACAGTTACATTTGGAAGTAATTTTTTTGCTTTTTTTATCTGTAGACCCTTCTATACTACACCAAGATCATTCTCTTTCATACCTTGTTAAGTAACTCTTCTCCCCCCCAACCCCACACTTTCAACATCATCTTTCATTACTTCCGTGTACAGGACGAACTTCAGAGAACATGAATTAGGTGATGCTGTTACAAATTTCAACTCTGCAACTAACTAGGGGGACTCTGAGTGAAGTTATTCTAACTTCTTAAAGCCTATTTCCCTGTCACAAAATGGAAATAATAAGAGCTTCAAACTCTAGGCACAGTCATAAAGACCTAATTTAAAGCCATATAGAAAGCACTAGCACCACACCTAACACAGTTAGTGCTCACTAAATACTAAGTACTGTGACAATAGTTTGTTATTTCATTTTACATTAGTCAGACACTTCACTCCCATTATTGGAAGATCTAGCTGTAACTGAATGAAATTCAAGTGATTTCATACCAACTTCTATCATACAATGTATTAAAAGTTATTAGTGTGGGGCAGAAGACATGGGAAGATGACAGTGCAAGGGTACAAAGTTTCAATTAGAAGAAATAAGATCTTTTTCTTTTGAAATACACTGTACAGTGTGGTGAATATCATAAATAATAACATTACACATTTCAAAATCACTGAAAGACTAACTTTCAAATTTTCTCACCACAAAAAGTGGTATTTGAGGTGAAGTGACAGGTATGTTTATTAGCTTAATTATTACACATTTTATTTACAAATCATCATATTACCTTGTATCACACAAATATATACAACTAAAAACCGTTAAGTCAGAATTTTTAAAAATTAAAAATTCATCAATGATCACTTTAGTATCCAAAATGGGGTCAGTTACTTCAGTCTGATCTTTAGTGGCTTTCTTTCTTCTTCTTCTTAATATTTTAGTTGTCAGTGGTTATTCATTCATTCAGTCATTCATTCATTCATTGTGCTGGTAACAGAACCCATTTATTCATTCATTTTTTTATTGTGTTGGGAATAGAACCCAGTGCCTCACACATGCCAGGCTAGCGCTCTATCACTGAGCCACAACTCAGCCATCTTTAGTGGCTTTCTGAAGCTACTGAATTCATGGAACTTTTTACATCTTAAAGTTCATAACTTTGATATTGCCTATATTTAACAAATTTGAGTCCCTCCCCCCATTTACAAAACATCCAGCACAAACATCTTGACTACATATCCACGTACAGAAAAGACAAAAATTTACAACTAATACTGGACAGGAATTCTTTTCAAAACAATTGAAGAACCATGTAATTAAAGAAGACCTTATAGAATACCTACCCAACTATTTGTAGTACAATTAGCCTTATCTCCATTCTAAATCAAAAGCAATTAGAGAAACTAGGGGAAATACAAAAAAAAAAAAAAAAACACACACACACACACAAAAAACCTACAAAAGAATGAATTTCAACTTTATCTAATAATCTATCTCTGAAGAAAACTATATTGACCAACATTCTATTTCACTGATGTTATCTTCCTCCATTTAAAGTGCCCAGAAAGAGACTGAGCTCTCTTTCATAAAATATTTAGCTATTTGAACATATTACTAAAAAACCCCAGCATTTTGAAATTTTTTAATATAGATCTGTGTAAATTCTGATTAATTTGTCTATTAATTGTGTGCATTCTCATCCTAGAAAGACAGATTTGTTGGATATGCAAACTTTATATTGATAATGATCTTCCAAATCTCTGAAGATACTATTTCACTATCTTTCCCTATCTGCTATTAATTCTGCAATTATAAATTATAAATCTTTGCAAATAACTTGTTTTATCTCCATGGCTCCTTTTAAAATCTGTCTTTGGTATCTTGCATTTCACTATGGTATGTCCAAACATGACTTTCTCTTTGCTATCTTATTTGGGGTAATATCATGTTTTTCATTATTATTCAGAATTTGCTATTATTATTCCTTAAAATATCTCTTCTAGTCTGGGGGTCAGCAAATTACAGTCCATACGTCAAAATCTAGCCTGCCTTTATAAATAAAGTCCACCAAAAAAAAAAAAAATCACCTGTTTTTATAAGTAAAGTTTTATCTGAATGTAGCTACACCCATTCATTTACATATTTTTCATGGCTAATTACACTCTACAAGGGCAGAAGAGTTGAATCAGTACAACAAAAAAACTGTTGGCCTATAAAGCTTAAATATTTAGTATCTAGATCTTTCTAGAAAATATTTGTTCTTATATTCTGTAATTTTTGACAGGAGCTTGTTCTCCAATTTAGTTTATAGGTAATCTCTGGGCTTTAACACAGTTATGCTTTGTTTCTAATTCTGCCAGAAATTTTAAGGTACTCCCAAGAGTCTAGATTGGAGGAGTTCAGGCTCAGCTCCCCTATATGGCTACTAAACAAAAGCTTGTTATTCTGAAAGCTGCTATGAGCGTGGCCTACTATTCTAATTCCATTTTACAACTCAAACAAAAAAGTTGAGATTGTACTGTCCAACATGGTAGCTACTAGGCAAAGATTTTCTTTGCTCGCTCTTTATTTCAAGGAGGGACCTCTGTCTTTTTGCAAATCATCAATGTCACAAAGATTTGTTCTGTCTAGGATCTAGTTGTTCTGTGATAGGAGGTTCTTTACAGCATATATTTCACAATTCTGAACATGTAAGATTGAAGTATAATACTCTGAATCATATAACTATTTACTATCACATAAATAATTCCCACTTAGGGCTGGGGTTGTGGCTTAGCTATAGAGTACTTGCCTAGCATGTGCAAAGCCCTGGGTTCAATCCTTAGTATCACATAAAGATTAATAAAATAAAGGTAAAAAAAATAATAATTCCCACTTACATGTATATGTTTATATGTTTATAGAGAGATAACAGTATTATTCCATCACAGTATTAACACAGGAACTTGGATATATTCATCTATTCAATATGTGAGTACCTATTCTGTGGCAGGCACAGTTCTCTGGGGAAGACTGATCTCTGACCAACACAAACTAGAACACCCTACCATTCCTTTAATGGAATTACTACCACCACCAGAATTAATTTGTTTTCTGATCTACCTTCCCAAATGAACTGAAGATTCCAACACAGCAAAGGGATCTTGTCCATCTAATTCAGAGATGTATTCTCAGCATCTGACAGAAGGCAGGCACTTAATAAACATTTAAAATAAGTGATTAAGATAGTCCTGTCCTGGGGAAATTTATTCTTATAAGGCAGAAGTGGTTTTTTTCCCTATCACTTTAGACATTCTTCCTTAGCTTAAGAAGAGCAAAAGAATAATCTGAGACTCTGAGGAACTAGGTAAATAAGTCAATGATTTATCCTATAATCATGAACTTGTTGAAAATATATGTTTTCCCTAGAGAAACAAAAGTTTTTCAAAAATCTTTGTTTTTAAGGTGCTTTACAGATTTATATTTAGCTCACACTCATACTGAAGCTGTTTTTCTAAACTGCTAGGATAACGTATTAATTATTTATTGTTGAGCAATAATTATCCTAAAATTTAGTAGCTTAAAGCAACAAAAAACACTTATTATTGTTCATAGTTTCTACAAGCAAGGAACTCAATAGGAGCCCACACACATCTGGCAAGTTGGTGCTAGATGCTGAAAAGAGACTTCAGTGCTTCCTAAGAGTCTCTCAAAGTGAGTAATCCAAGGGACAAAGGCAAAAGTAGGAATGCCTTTTATAACCAAGTGTCTCTCTTTTCTCTCCTACAACCTGGAGTGTGTTTTTCAAGGACCTGAAAGCAATTCCTTTAAAATGTAATGATCAGAAAAGACAAGGCAAATCTCTGTCTCTGTGGGAGGACAGAATCCTAACCTTGCTAATTGCCATACATATTTGCCAAGTTGCAACTATGCTGATCAACCTTTGGTAATTTTTCACTTTCCTGACTACTGAATTCCTGCTCAAACCAACTCTTTTTCCCTTCAAAATGTCTTATCACCTGTGCACAAACTGAAGTTCAGTTTAGTTTAAAATGACTCCTCCTGTTTGCAAAAGTGTATTACTGATTTAAATCTACTTATGAAACAGTGAAACAAAAAGGGTAAAATAAGTCTTAGATATCAGTATCTGATGCTGATGACATAAGGAAAAGAAAGCTAAAAAGACCACACATCTTTGCAGAGATAACTAAATAACTTCTATAGTTTAGAATGGTGTTCAAGTGATCTAAACTCATAACTAAAGGTAATGTTTAAAAATTGGGATTTTAAGACTGGGGTTGTGGCTCAGTGGTAGAGGCAGTGCCTAGCATATGCAAGGCCCTGGATTCGATTCTCAGCACACAACATAAAAATAAATAAGATAAAGGTATTGTGACCAACTACAACTAAAAAATAAGTATTAAGAACAGAATAAAAATTATTTTTTCCTTAAAAAAAAGCAAGACTAAATTCTAATTTTACAATTCAAACAAACAAAAAGTAGAGGTTGTACTGTCCAACATGGTAGCTACTAGCCATATAAGGCTATTTAAATTTAAGTAAAATGAAATACAATTTAAAGTAAGTTCCTTAGTTACAATAGTCTCCTTTAAAATGGTCAGCTGTTTTCTGCCCTTGGATAGAAGAATTACAGATAATTACACTATTCTGTGACTTTTCTAAATTCTCCATGTTTTCTGCAATGAATTGATTATAAAATGAAAAAGAAAATTTTAAAGTTAGAGTGTATTATATTCCAATAAATTAGTCAAAAAACAAAGCAGAATAGGTCCAAATGATTTTTTTTAATATTTAAAGTATATATTAAGTAAATAATAAATGGTTGACAACCACTGATAACAGGGTATTTGTGGATAACTGAAGTCATTTTTGTAAATCTATAGGATGCCAACAGGCTAGGGTCAATATTACCTACTTTATATAATGCCACAAACTTAAAAGTAATCACAGGCAAGAAGTAAAATTCTCTTTTATGAATACAGAACTGTTTTTTGCTTTTGGACTTTAAGATATGTTCAGTGTCTGAAACTTATGAAGAAACAAAAGTAGAACAAAAACTTACATTTTCTATTGTGCTTTAACAGAGCTTGTTTCAAATCTATCGTTGCTCTTCCTAATAAAGCATCTGCTTTTAAGGTGTGATGGCTCCAAACTCGAAACTCCAAAGTACTCTGTGGGGTCACATTTCTGCAAGGGTAAAATTATAACAAAAATATAGAAGTATACATCATCATTCTAAATGGTAATCCCTCTAAACCATTTATTTCAATAATATTTTAAATTGGGAACTTAGTTTATTTAATACTGTATGAAATAGTAAATTGTCTGAATTATGAATAAAAATATTTAAAGTATATTCTAGATAAGAATTTTTTGTGACTAGCAAATCAAAACACTGGCAATATACTGAGAGTTATGAATAAAAATATTTAAAGTATATTCTAGATAAGAATTTTTTGTGACTAGCAAATCAAAACACTGGCAATATACTGAGAGTATACTGAGATTTCACAATAATGCTGTTACTACTGGAATAAATTTCTGAAGATTTTTTAAAAAATGATGGCATTAGTTATAATACTTTATGTAAATTTTTTTATAAATTTATACCATTATGTCACAAATGCCAGAATTAAGGAAGACCAATTTATTTATAAGACATTCAGAGAAAATAAGGCTATGTGGAAATTAGTTAATAAAAAAGGCAAGAATTATTACACTTCCTTTGTAAGAAAATAAAATAGAAGCACAACTCTCTTGAAAATTTTGCATACTTTGTGCAAAGTACTTACACAGTTAGCTGTTCATCCCATTTTGGATTAGAAGAACTACTGGATTTGGCTGTTTTTTTAATTTCTCCATCTACAACTACATCTGTATATGTTGCTGTTCCAAACCAGTTCTTTTTTCTTTTTAGTTTGGCACTAGAAACTAACAGAAAAACGATGATCACTATTGAATATGTATAGTTAAAAAGTAGGATTGCCTACTAATAAACCATTAAAAATGGAACTGTATTTGTTGTACAACTAGAACTCTTCTTATTGGCAAAATTTAGACATAATACAAAAGGGCTACTGATAATACCTGAGAATCATTTGACTTTTTAAGTTTTATTGAGACATAATTCACAAACCATATATTCATCTATTTAAATGGCACAATTCATTGATTTTTAACATCTTCACCAAATTGCATTTAAAAATCACCACATTCAATTTTAAAACAATTTTGTTACCCCCAAAAGAAACTCATGTCATTAAGTAGTAACCCCTCTGTTTCCTTCCAACTACCCAATCCTATTGCAGCTCTAGGCAACCACTAATCTACCATCTATCTCTACAGATTTTTCTATTTTGGACACTTCATATAAGTGAAATCATCATACACGTGGTCTTTTGGGACTGCCTTTTTTCAATTAGCATAGTGTTTTCCAGTTTTATCCATGTTGTAACATGCATCAGTACTTCATTTCTTTTCCTGACAAATAATATTCCATTTTATGGACATATCATATTTTATTTATGTATTCTCCCATTAACAGACATTTGAATTATTCACACATTTTGGCTGTTTTGCCTCGTGCTTCTATAAATTTGTGTATGAAATTTCCCTTGGGCATATTAGAAGTGAAATTGCTTGTTAACATAGTAAGTCTCTGCTGAGTAAATTCCTATCAAAGTGTATGAAGATTCTGATTTCTTCATATTTTTACTTACCATTGAATTTAATTCTAAACTTCATCAATGCTCAAGAAAAAAGTGTCTACAGATTTAACATGCCTGTTAACATCCCTTTTAAATGGATGTTACCTTCTAAATGGTATTCATCATGTAACTGTTGCACTTGTTAAAAATAAATGTTTCACCTGGAACGATGGTTTCAAAAAAAAAAAAGAAAGAAATACCTGCTTTTTCAAATACAAACTTTAAAAATCAAAATGTGATTATAAAAGTTTATAACCCTTTACAAAAAGTGAATTTTAAATCTGATTTACACAAGACATAAAGGAGTTAATTTAAACACTTTACTTTAATGTTTAAAACTACTAATCTAAATAGGGGACAACTTACTTTCAGGGCAAAATGCTGAATACCAAACAGTAAAATATCTTATCAAAATCACTTCTATCATCAATCACCTATGAACAGAGAAGAAAGACAAAGCCTCCTCCATGTCATATACATGGGATGTTTAAGGTTATGAAATACACCAGCTATGTAGTTTCCATTCTATAGTGAGAGAATAGTTGTATAAACAAACTGATGAAATACAATGTAATAAGTACTTCAGCAGAGGTTGTGTTTGAAATACAGTAGTCCTCAATATTTGAAGAATAATGGAATATTCAAGGCAAATATTGTATTTAAGTATTGGCAACACAGCACTACCAAAGAATGTGCACTGTTATGTCTGAAGAACTACTCTCAGGGTCTTGGCAAAACTCATTTCCGTCCTTGGCTGTTCCAAGTTTATCTAAGTTTCAACACCACTGGACTGATGTCAAAGACCCAGACTTGCTCTCTCTCAAGGTATCTTGCAAATAAGATTTTTCATTCCAAATAAAAGTGTCATTTCCTCAGTATATGCAGATTTTACCCATACACTAGAAGAAATCAGGAAGAAGGGGAATGCAACGTAGAAAGGTGTTAAAAGCACAGGGTGTAATTTATCTGTGTTCATATTTTAACTCTTCCAATTACTAGAAGCTTGACCTTAAAAGAAATCAACTGACCTCTTATCCATCAATTTTCTCAACATAAACAGGAAAACAATAGAATCTGATTCTTAGGATTGGTGAGTGAGGGCATGTTAAACTGCAAAACACCATCATTGTCAACGAATTCCTGGCACCCAACACGGTGACTATTACTCTTTTTATTATTACTGATCGTATAAGTATTAACTCGTCTGACTTAACTACAGAACCATCCAAAATACATCCATTGTATACCTTTAATTGATAGAGTGCTCAATAAGGAAAGAGATTTTTTTTAAAAAAAATGATTTTTATTCTCACAAGGAAATTATAATATGCTGGCAAGATAGGTGCATATAAACACAATACTGTGATTTAAATAGCCAAAGACAAATTATTCCAATCAAGAGTTCTTACTAGTGGAAATATATAGAATAATTTTATTTTCCCATTTAATAGGTTTTCTTTTAGATTTATACACAGAATGTCCTATAACACAAGGTTATATAAAAACTGAAAACTATCAGAAAGGGGTACAATGGGTGTTAATATTAAAACTCCACTCACAATAACCTCCCTTAAAAAAACAGTCATACATTTAAGAAATGTATAGGATACACACCCATATATATAAAGCTTTACTGACATAAAAGAGAATGACTTGATACATTGTTGGATTTTGAAATTTTAACACTGAAAGATTTCAATTACCTCCAACTTAATACAATACTTTAAAATAAAAACAACAACATATTGGTGTTGAGTGTTTTTGGTGGGGGCAGAGGAAAAGGAAGTAAGACTCAAATTCAAAAGAAAGGCAAAAAAATTAGAGAACAGTGAAGGCATGCATAAAATGCAATGTAATAAAAGATTTCTCCAATTATGGGGATAGGGTTACAGGGGATTAAACCCAGGGGTACTCTACATTTGAATTACATCCCCAGCTCTTCTGTAATTTTGAGACAGGATATTGCTAAGTTGTCCAGGCTGGCCTCAAACTTGTGATCTTTCTGCCTCAGCCTCCTATGTAGCTAGAATTATGGCAGGCATCCTTATGTCCAGCTCTCTCTACTTTTTAAAGTATTATATGAAAAAAATACAACAGTCTGACAGTGATATAAGAGAAATGAAGAGAATAGAACAAGATATTTCACATCAACCGGAAAAGAGAGATCATTCCCTACATGTATGTTGAAGTAGTTGATAAGTTTATAATTCACACCATTAATACAAAAATAATGACTTAAATTTTTTATTTTAAAAATTGAAATTAAGTTACAAGAAAACCTAACAGGTAAAAAATTTTAAATATATTAAAAAAAGCCCATTAATTTTTCAACCTCAAATAGTCAAATGATTATGTCCATTGTATAAAATAGCACGTGCCATTATTATAGTAGTTAGTCTTCTGTTTGATTCTTTCTATTATAGTTTTCCTGCTTTCCATGATCACTGATTTCCTTCCCTCCTTCCTTCCTCTGTACTGGGTATTGAACCCAGGATGTAGGATATGCTAAGCAAGCACTTTATCACTAAGATACACCCCCAGCCCACTGTTCTTATTCTTATTTGTTATTTGCAATCAGATGTGGGTTATGAACAGAAATAAGAATATATATGCTCACAATAAAAATAAATTAGGATTTTAAAAATAAGTTAGTTCAGGGAAGTACACCTCAGTTTCCAAACAATAAAGTGCCACACTGCAATAGCAGAGGGGCCTTTATCATGACATGATTTGATTCTTCAAAAAAAGAAAAAGAAATACAGACATTACTGTTCATCTAATAAAAACAGCAACAACTTGGGAGTCCTAAGGTCTTAGTTGGTTTTACGTTACCAACAGAAGGTACTTAATTCCTCTGATTCACAAATTTCTTCACTGATTAGTCAGAAGGTTAATATGTATGACACAAGATACTGCGAAGTCAGTAAGGCTGTGGATTTTATAAGGTAGTTTTTATATTTAAAACTTAAATTAACAAAATGAGGAAAAGGTGAAGAGAAAAGTAAAGCAAGACACTAAAACTTAGTACTATTTAATATAGGTCCAAGTTTGGTATTTTCCAAGAGCATCAATTATGGAATAAATTTGCTGAACTGAATATTTGAAAAAAAGTTTCATCAGAGAATCACCATATTAAATTATTAGAAAAATGACTTACCAGTTACCTGTAACTGTAACCTTCCACTATGGTTATTACTAGTATCAGACCGTGGTGAAGCAGTGGCCATGTCCCAAAATTCAGCTTCAATCTATAAAAAAAAAAAAGATAATTTACATTTTAGATAAAAAAAAATTCTAATTTTCATGATGATTAAAACTGTTCATTTGAGGGCTAGGGTTGTGGCCTCGCATGTGTGAGGCACTAGGTTCGATCCTCAGCACCACAAAATAATAAAATAAAGGCATTGTATCCACCTACAACTAAAAAAATTTTTTTAAATGTTAAAAAAAAAAAAAAAACACAAAAACTATTCATTTGAGCTGGGCGTGGTGGTGCACACCTGTAATCCCAGCAGCTCAGGAGGCTGACACAGGAGGATCATGAGTTCAAAGCCAGCCTCAGCAATTTAGCGAGGCCCTAAGCAACTCAATGAGACCTTGTCTCTAAATAAAATACAAAATAGGGATGGGAATGTGGCTCAGTGGTCCAATGCCCCTGAGTTTAATCCCTAGTAAACCCCCTCCAAAATGTTCATGAGACATTATTCACAGAATTAGAAAAAACAACTCTGAAATCATTTGGAAAAATAAGAGAACCAGAATAGCCAAAGCAGTATTAAGCAAGAAAAGTGAAGCAGGAGGCATCATAATACCTGATCTCAAATTATACTACAAAGCTATAGTAACGAAAACAGCATAGTGTTGGGATCAAAACAGATATGAAGACCAATGGAACAGAGTAGAAGACACAGAGACAAACCACATACTTACAGCTATCTGACACTTGATGAAAGTGCCCAAATTATATTTTGGAGAAAAGACAGCTTTTTAAATAAAAGATTCAGGGACAACTTGATATCAAGAACATAGAAATTAAATGAGACTAGATCCCTATCTCTGCACATTAAGTCAAACTGAAATGGATCAAAAACTTATGAGGAGAAGGAAGATGGCGGCGAGGGGAGTGCATTGCCCCCGTGTGCTGCTTCACTGTGTGGGAGTATGACAAGTCAGGACGGCTAAAGGATATCTTGTTAGGAATTTCCAGCAATAGTGGGGTGCTCCGGAACCTGGAGGAAGGATTTCCATCGCACGAGGATCGGCTACGGGGACTCAAACGCGAGAGGTTTGTCGCACGGAGGGTAACACTGCTTATTCAGCAAATCGCCCCGCGGCTAGAGTCTGCAGCGCGCGCTGGGATAGAGACGCAGGGTTACAGCGCTGCAGTTTCTGCCAGCCGCGCAAGCACCGTACTCAGGGCTGAATTCTGGGTTCGAGACGGGGGAAGGAAGCGGTCCATCTCGGTTCTCCACACCGGTCAGACCACAGAGGAGGCCAGCAGCCACCATGTTGGTAAACTGACGTCACCTTCCCTGTTTTCGACTGACCGCAGCTCATTCAGCCATAGATCAGGTAATTTCAGGCTGCAATTCGCCTGCGGCTTGCAGACAGATTGCTAGGGTTCAGCGCCTGGGTGCTTCTTAGAACCTGAGCATATCGGAGCGAACACCGAGCGCGGGGCGGCCGAGTTCCGGCTCCCGGAACCGTCCTGGAACCGCCCTGGCCCAGGGCCGCGGAGCCTGCGGAGGCTGATTCTTGGACCCTGCTCCTATCAGAGCATACAACAAGCACTAAGCAGCCGAATTCCGGCTCCCGGAACTGAGCCCGCGGGGACTGCTTCTTGGAGCTTACACTTATAGGAGCTTACACCGAGCACGGAGCGGCCGAGTTCCGGCTCCCGGAACTTCCCTGGACCGGGGCTAGGAGCCCGCGGAAACTGCTTCTCGGTCCGGGTCCTGCTGAGGGCCGGTCAGGACTCACCCGTTGCTTTGGTTGCCCGGCAAGGGGAACGAAATGCTGCCATTCGCATAGGATACCAACATGGCAGAGATCTGATGTCAGCAGAAAGCGGCGGAGGAGAGAACTTCATCAATACCAGCGGTGACATAAGCAGTTGGTCTCCTGGTAGGGGGGGTGAGGCACAGTCACCCGAGTCTCCTCAATTTGTCGTTGAGCCAGAGGGGAGAAGCCGGGCCGCCGCCAGCGCCCGGAGCAGGCCCAGCGGCTCGCCAGCGTGGTGACCGCGTGACCCCAATTGGAGAGGGGGCGGAGCGGAGCCGCCACCCGCACCCGCAAGGTGGGCAGACCCGCGACCCAGTGGTACATGGGCGTGGTAGGAGGGGCAGGGCAGAGCCGCCGTTCGCGCTTGCAAGGTAAACAGACCTGTGACAGCCGGGCGGGTCAGGCCCAGTGGCCTGCCAGTGTGGTACACATGTCACCCCAACTGGAGTAGGGGCAGAGCAGATCCTTCTCCCACGCCCGGATCAGGCCCTGCCGGTGTGGTGGTCACGTGACCCCAATTGGAGTGGGGGCGGAGCGGAACCGCCACCCGTGCCCGCAGGGTGAGCAGACCAGTGATCAAACTGCAGATCAGACCCAGGGGTCCGCAGGCGTGGTAGGAGGGGCAGGGCAGATCCGCCGCCCGCGCCTCCAAGGTAGGCAGACCTACAACAGACCGGCGGATCAGGCCCAGGAGCCTGCCGGCGTGGTACAAACACCACCCTAATTGGAGTAGTGGCAGAGCAGAGTCGCCGCCCGTGCCAGGAACAGGCCCAGCGTCCTGCAGGCGGGGTAGTCACGACACCCCATTTGGAGTAGGGGCAGAGTAGAACCGCCGCCCGCGTCTGCAGGGTAGGCAAACCTGCAACCGACTGGCGGATCAGGCCCGGTGGCCTGCCGGCGTGGTACACTCGTCACCCCAATTGGAGTAGGGGCAGAACAGAGCCGCCGCCAGCTCCCAGAACAGGCCCAGTGACCTGCCGGCGTGGTAGCCACGACACCCCAATTGGAATAAGGAGAGAGCAGAGCCGCCGCCCGCACCTGCAGGAAAGATACGCAAGCAGTATGAAAAGACAAGGAAAGAAAGGACCACAAGCAATGCAGGTCAACGCAACTTTAGAAGAGGTAACAGCTGCAGCAGATGGAATGTCAGATAAAGAATTCAGGATATACATGCTTCAGATGATCTGGAGTATCAAGGAAGACATTAAACAGCAAAATCAGACAATGAAAGATCACTTCGACAACGAATTACGCAAACAAATCCAGGAAGCAAAGGATCAACTATACAGGGAGATAGAGGTTATAAAAAACAAACAATCAGAAATCCTAGAAATGCAGGAAGCAATAAACCAACTTAAAAACTCAATGGAGAATACTACCAGCAGAGTAGAACACTTAGAAGATAGAACATCAGACAATGAAGACAAAGTATTTCAACTGGAAAAGAACATAGACAGCTCAGCAAGACTGTTAAGAAACCATGAGCAGAACATCCAAGAAATATGGGATAACATTAAGAGACCAAACTTAAGAGTCATTGGGATACAGGAAGGTACAGAGCTCCAAACCAAAGGAATGAGCAGTCTATTCAATGAAATAATACGAGAAAACTTCCCAGACTTGAAGAATGAGACAGAATCCCAAATCCTAGAAGCCTACAGGACGCCGAATGTGCAAAATCATAAGAGATCCACACCTAGACACATTATAATGAAGATGCCCAACATACAGAATAAGGAGAGAATTTTAAAAGCTACAAGAGAAAGGAAGCAGATTACATTTAGGGGTAAGCCAATCAGGATAACAGCTGATCTTTCAACACAGACTCTGAAAGCTAGAAGATCCTGGAATAACATATTTCAAACACTGAAAGAAAATGGGTTCCAACCAAGAATTGTGTATCCAGCGAAATTAAGCTTCAGGATGGAAGATGAAATTAAAACCTTCCACGATAAACAAAAGTTTAAAGAATTCGCAGCTAGAAAACCATCTCTTCAAAACATCCTCGCCAAAGCATTACAGGAAGAGGAAATGGAAAATAACAATGAAAACCAACAGTGGGAGGTAGGACAGTAAAGGGGGGGGAAATAATCAAAGAGGAAAACAAACCATGTTTAGTAACAGAAATAAACAAATATGGCTGGAAGAACAACCCATATCTCAATAATAACCCTAAATGTTAATGGCTTAAACTCACCAATTAAGAGACACAGGCTAGTAGAATGGATCACAAAACAAGACCCAACAATATGCTGCCTACAGGAGACGCATTTGATAGGAAAAGACATACATAGGCTGAAGGTGAAAGGTTGGGAAAAATCATATCACTCATATGGACTTCGGAAACAAGCAGGAGTGTCCATACTCATATCAAATAAAATAGATTTCAAGCCAAAGTTAATCAAAAGGGATAAAGAGGGACACTACATACTGCTTAAGGGAACCATACACCAACAAGACATAACAATCATAAATATTTATGCCCCAAACAATGGTGCAGCTATGTTCGTCAAACAAACTCTTCTCAAGTTCAAGAGTCTAATAGACCACCATACCATAATCATGGGAGACTTCAACACACCTCTCTCGCCACTGGACAGATCTTCCAAACAAAAGTTGAATAAGGAAACTATAGAACTCAATAACACTATTAATAACCTAGACCTAATTGACATATATAGAGTATACCACCCAACATCAAGCAGTTACACTTTTTTCTCAGCAGCACATGGATCCTTCTCAAAAATAGATCATATATTATGTCACAGGGCAACTCTTAGACAATATAAAGGAGTAGAGATAATACCATGCATCTTATCTGATCATAATGGAATGAAACTGAAAATCAACGATAAAAGAAGGAAGGAAAAAGCATACATCACTTGGAGAATGAACAATAGGTTACTGAATGATCAATGGGTTATAGAAGACATCAAGGAGGAAATTAAAAAATTCTTAGAGATAAATGAAAACACAGACACAACATATCGGAATCTATGGGACACATTGAAAGCAGTTCTAAGAGGAAAATTCATTGCTTGGAGTTCATTCCTTAAAAAAAGAAAAAACCAACAAATAAATGATCTCATACTTCATCTCAAAATCCTTGAAAAAGAAGAGCAAAACAACAGCAAAAGAAGTAGAAGGCAAGAAATAATTAAAATCAGAGCTGAAATTAATGAAATCGAAACAAAAGAAACAATTGAAAAAATTGACAAAACTAAAAGTTGGTTCTTTGAAAAAATAAACAAAATCGACAGACCCTTAGCGATGCTAGCGAAGAGAAGAAGAGAGAGAACTCAAATTACTAGCATACGGGATGAAAAAGGCAATATCACAACAGACACTTCAGAAATACAGAAGATAATCAAAAACTATTTTGAATCCTTATACTCCAATAAATTAGAAGATAGTGAAGGCATAGATAAATTTCTTAAGTCATATGATCTGCCCAGATTGAGTCAGGAGGATATAGACAACCTAAACAGACCAATATCAATTGAGGAAATAGAAGAAACCATCAAAAGACTACCAACTAAGAAAAGCCCAGGACCGGATGGGTATACAGCAGAGTTTTACAAAACCTTTAAAGAGGAACTAATACCAATACTTTTCAAGCTACTTCAGGAAATAGAAAAAGAGGGAGAACTTCCAAATTCATTCTACGAGGCCAACATCACCCTGATACCTAAACCAGACAAAGACACTTCAAAGAAAGAAAACTACAGACCAATATCTCTAATGAACCTAGATGCAAAAATCCTCAATAAAATTCTGGCGAATCGGATACAAAAACATATCAAAAAAATTGTACACCATGATCAAGTAGGATTCATCCCTGGGATGCAAGGCTGGTTCAATATACGGAAATCAATAAATGTTATTCACCACATCAATAGACTTAAAAATAAGAACCATATGATCATCTCGATAGATGCGGAAAAAGCATTCGACAAAGTACAGCATCCCTTTATGTTCAAAACTCTAGAAAAACTAGGGATAACAGGAACATACCTCAATATTGTAAAAGCAATCTATGCTAAGCCTCAGGCTAGCATCATTCTGAATGGAGAAAAACTGAAGGCATTCCCTCTAAAATCTGGAACAAGACAGGGATGCCCTCTCTCTCCACTTCTGTTCAACATAGTTCTCGAAACACTGGCCAGAGCAATTAGACAGACGAAAGAAATTAAAGGCATCAAAATAGGAAAAGAAGAACTTAAATTATCACTATTTGCAGATGATATGATTCTATACCTAGCAGACCCAAAAGGCTCTACAAAGAAACTATTAGAGCTAATAAATGAATTCAGCAAAGTGGCAGGATATAAAATCAACACGCATAAATCAAAGGCATTCCTGTATATCAGCGACAAATCCTCTGAAATGGAAATGAGGACAACCACTCCATTCACAATATCTTCAAAAAAAATAAAATACTTGGGAATCAACCTAACAAAAGAGGTGAAAGACTTATACAATGAAAACTACAGAACCCTAAAGAGAGAAATAGAAGAAGATCTTAGAAGATGGAAAAATATACCCTGTTCATGGATAGGCAGAACTAACATCATCAAAATGGCGATATTACCAAAAGTTCTCTATAGGTTTAATGCAATGCCAATCAAAATCCCAACGGCATTTCTTGTAGAAATAGAGAAAGCAATCATGAAATTCATATGGAAAAATAAAAGACCCAGAATAGCAAAAACAATGCTAAGCAGGAAGTGTGAATCAGGCGGTATAGCGATACCAGACTTCAAACTATACTACAGAGCAATAGTAACAAAAACAGCATGGTACTGGTACCAAAACAGGCGGGTGGACCAATGGTACAGAATAGAGGACACAGAAACCAATCCACAAAACTACAACTATCTTATATTTGATAAAGGGGCTAAAAGCATGCAATGGAGGAAGGATAGCATCTTCAACAAATGGTGCTGGGAAAACTGGAAATCCATATGCAACAAAATGAAACTGAATCCCTTTCTCTCGCCATGCACAAAAGTTAATTCAAAATGGATCAAGGAGCTTGATATCAAATCAGAGACACGCCGTCTGATAGAAGAAAAAGTTGGCTACGATCTACATACTGTGGGGTCGGGCTCCAAATTCCTCAATAGGACACCCATAGCACAAAAGTTAATAACTAGAATCAACAAATGGGACTTACTCAAACTAAAAAGTTTTTTCTCAGCAAAAGAAACAATAAGAGAGGTAAATAGGGAGCCTACACCCTGGGAACAAATCTTTACTCCTCACACTTCAGATAGAGCCCTAATATCCAGAGTATACAAAGAACTCAAAAAATTAGACAATAAGAGAACAAACAACCCAATCAACAAATGGGCCAAGGACCTGAACAGACACTTCTCAGAGGAGGACATACAGTCAATCAACAAGTACATGAAAAAATGCTCACCATCTCTAGCTGTCAGAGAAATGCAAATCAAAACCACCCTAAGATACCATCTCACTCCAGTAAGATTGGCAGCCATTATGAAGTCAAACAACAACAAGTGCTGGCGAGGATGTGGGGAAAAGGGTACACTTGTACATTGCTGGTGGGACTGCAAATTGGTGCAGCCAATTTGGAAAGCAGTATGGAGATTTCTTGGAAAGCTGGGAATGGAGCCACCATTTGACCCAGCTATTCCCCTTCTTGGTCTATTCCCTAAAGACCTAAAAAGAGCATGCTACAGGGACACTGCTACATCGATGTTCATAGCAGCACAATTCACAATAGCAAGACTGTGGAACCAACCTAGATGCCCTTCAATAGACGAATGGATAAAAAAAATGTGGCATTTATACACAATGGAGTATTACTCTGCATTAAAAAATGACAAAATCATAGAATTTACAGGGAAATGGATGGCATTAGAGCAGATTATGCTAAGTGAAGCTAGCCAATCCCTAAAAAACAAATGCCAAATGTCTTCTTTGATATAAGGAGAGTAACTAAGAACAGAGTAGGGACGAAGAGCAGGAGAAGAAGATTAACATTTAACAGGGATGAGAGGTGGGAGGGAAAGGGAGAGAGAAGGGAAATTGCATGGTAATGGAAGGAGACCCTCAGGGTTATACAGTGGAGGGGGTAGAGAGAGAGGAGGGGAGGGGAGGGGAGAGGTGGGGAGGGGGGAGGGTGGAGGATGGGAAAGGCAGCGGAGCACAACAGACACTAGGATGGCAATTTGTAAATCAATGGATGTGTAACTGATGTGATTCTGCAATCTGTGTATGGGGTGAAGGTGGGAGTTCATAACCCACTTGAATCAAAGTGTCGAATATGATATGTCAAGAAATTTGTAATGTTTTGAACAACCCACAATAAAAAAAAAAAAAAACTTATGAATTAGACAAGAAACCTTGCAACTGCTAGAAGAAAACATAAGGTCAACACTTCATCATACAGGCACAGGTACCAACTTCCTCAAGCAAAATCCCTAAAGTTCAAAAAATAAAATCAAGAATCAAGAAATTAAAAAGCTTCTGCACAGCAAAAGAAACAAGAGTATGAAGAGAGAGCCTACAGTATGGGAGAAAATCTTTGCCAGTTACAACCCCAAAAGGGGATAAGTATCCAGAATATATAAAGAACTAAAAAAATTTAACAGCATAAAATAAAAATAAAAAAAAAACAATCAATAAATGACCAAAAGACTAAACAGAAACTTCTCAAAAGAAGAAACACAACTGGCCAACAAATATATGAAAAAATGTTAGGCATATCTAACAATCAGGAAAATGTAAATCAAAACAACACTAAGATTTCATCTTACTCCAGTCAGAATGGCAATGATCAAGAATATAAATAATAATAAATGCTGGCAAGAATGTGGGGAAAAGGTACACTTGTACAACGTTGGTGGGACTGTAGACTAGTACAACCACTTTGGAAAGTAGTATGGAAATTCCTAAAAAACTAGAAATGGAACCACCGTATGACCCACTATCCTACTCCTCAGTATTTTCCCAAAAGAACTAAAATCAGCACACTATAGCAATACAGGCACTTCAATGTGTAGCAACACAGGTCACAACAGCTAAATTACGGAATCACCCAGATGCCTTTCAATAGATGAATGGATTAAGAAATTGTGGTATATATACACAATGAAATTCTACTGAGTCATAAAGAAAAATGAAAGTATGGCATTTGCTGGTAAACAGATGGAAATGGAGAACATCATGCTAAGTGAAATAAGCCAGACTCACAAACTCAAAAGTCTAATGTTTTCTCTCATTATGTGGAAACTAGAGTAAAATAAAGGAAAACAAGAAAGGATAGGATATTATAAAGTATTAGGATTTAGATGTAGTATCACCCAAAATTTCAATTGTGAGACTATGCAAGAAAGTTTGGAGGAGAAATGATTGATTGGGCTATAGCCTTAACCTAACCAGTCACTTAATTCCTGGTGGGATTAATTGAGCAGTAACTGGAAGCAGGTAGGCTTTGGCTGGAGGAAGTGGCTCACTGGGGACATGACTACAGGGTATATATTTTGTATCTCAAGAGTGAAGTCCCTGCTTCCTGATCATCATGTGAGCCACCTCCCTCTGCTACACTCTTCTGCCATAATGCCCTGCCTCACCTCTAGCCGCAAGGAATGGAACCAGCTGTCTGTGAACTAAGACTTCTGAAACCATGAGCTCTCAAATAAACTCTTCCTCCTCTACAGTTGTTCTGGTTGGGTCTTTTGGTCACAGCAGCAAAAAAGCTAATTAAAACATAAAGATATAGAGAAGATCTGTATTGTAGAAGAAGGAGATCAACAGGCAGAGAAGAAGAATGGGAGAGGGAAGGCAAAGTGGAATGAATTCTTAAAAAAATCATGTTAAGTACATATATTACCACAGTATATATATTCACCTTTATGTATAAATTTTTAAAAAATCAATCAAATATAAATAAATAGACAAGCCAAAAGAAGTCTTGCAGAGTAAAGGAAGGAGAACAGGGAGAGGGAGAACAGAAGAGAAAAGGGAGAAAGGAAAGGGGAAGAGAAAAGAGAGATGTACGTATGATTCTGTCCAAGTAATCCAACTACTATGTATAGAACTATAGGCTCTAAAACAAACCAAAAACTGTTCATTTAAGTGAACTAAAATCCACATTTCTTTACAATCCGTAATATGTTGACAAATTCACACTTGTGCTCCATTTAAAACTGAGACTTAAGTCATTCAAAATGTTATAAAAGAACATGAACAATAATCATACCTGAAGGAAGAAAAGTGGAGGAAGAAAAAAATTATATTACTGAGAATCCACGGTCATATGCTGATTAATAAATAAAATAAATATATAAATGAATAAATTAATAAATTTATTATAATACAAATTTATGTATTATCTGAACTATATATTGCCCTTTATTCTTTAGCACTTCAGTGTGTACTTCTAAGAATGAAAGAATTCTTGGGGCTGGGGTTGTGGCTCAGCGGCAGATCGCTAACCTAGTGTGTGCGAGACCCTGGGTTCGATCCTCAGCACCACATAAAAATAAGTAAATAAATAAAATAAAGGTATTGTGTCCAACTACAAATAAAAAATAAATATTAAAAAAAGGAATGAAAGAATTGTCTTAAATAATCACAGTAAAATGACCAAATTTAGAAAATTTAGCAAGTACATTACTGTTATCTAATTGATGGTCCATATTCTAATTTAATTAATCATCTCAACAACATTCTTTACCAAAATGTCAGCTCTAGTCCAGATTTATATACAGTATTAATTAAGTCTCCAGATACTGTTTCCCAAGTTTGGCTCTACATTTCCCACCCCAATTTTCTTTCTCCTCTCTTCTCTTCTCTCTCTCTCTCTCTCTCTGTTTCCTAAGTTTGGCTCTACATTTCCCACCCCAATTTTCTTTCTCTTCTCTTTCTTTCTCTCTCTCTCTTTCTCTCTCTCTCTCTCTCTCTCTCTCTCTCTCTCTTTTTGCTTTTGTATAGGAATTGAACTTGAACCCAGGTGTGCTTAACCACTAAGACATATCCCCAGTCCTTTTTAGTTTTTATTTTGAAGCAGAGTCTCATAAGTTGCTTACAGCTTCACTAAGTTGTTGAGGCTGGCTTTGAACTTGGAAAACTTCTGGCCTCGGCCTCCCAAATTGCTGGAATTATAGGTATGCACCACCATGCGTGCCCCTAATTTTTATTTTTTAAATAAAATTCAAAGCAGGAGCTACATCAATATTTTTCTAGATAACAAATATCTCAAGGTTCAACTTGTATCTGCCTTTAACCTACTAAAGATAAAGTGGAACATTCTGAGAAAGATTGAGAAATATTAACGAATATTAACATTTGGTTTTCCCTCTATTTGCAGTTTTTTCTATGCTCCATTTAGATTCTACCACCCATTTCAGGGACCCAATAGGTTAAAATTATTAAATTCATTTTACTCATTTATAGTTGGATATATTATATGCTTGACGTGTGGTGGGGGTACGTAGGGTGAATGTTTGTATGTGCCTGTGTATGCAAGCGCTTATACATAAGAAAAACAGTTGCTTACGATATGATTAACTCAGTGCAGTTACCTATATTCACAGGTTCTGAGACCTCATTTAGCCAATAACCTAATTCTGCAAATGAGAAAAAAGACTTAAGAATTTATCTACTGAGCTAGGGTTCAATTCCTAGTACCAGCAAAAATAGAAAAATAAAAAAATAAATTAGTGGGACCCCGTGGCCCATGCCTGTAATCTCAAAGGCTAGGGAGGCTGAGGTAAGAGGATCACAAGTTCAAAGCCAGACTCAGCAACTTAGTGAGACCCTGTCTCAAAATAAATAATAAAATGGGCTGGGGACTATAGCTCAGTGGTTAAGTACCCCTTGGTTCAATCCTGGTACCAAAAACCAAAAGAAAACAAAAATTATGTCTACCTCAAGGTAATCAGCTGTTATATTCATGAGAAAATCAATAAAAATACAAACCTTAAATAATCAATGAACAATGAAGAAAATTAAAGGAAAAAAAAATAAAGTGAGTTGAAATAGTAAGGAATGGGGAACTGGAAGCAAAAAATACATACATACATAACAGTGTTGTCCTGGATATGCATGCTGAGAGTAGCACTGGCATCAGGAGACAAAAGAACTATGCATGCTGCAAGGTAAGGAAGCTGAGATTTGCTCATTAAGGAAATGTATCAAAACATACATTTAAACCATTGGGATTATCCAAGATGAAAACAACCAAATCTGAGCCTATAATTTAAAAAACCTAATTTATAGGAAAATGTATCACTATGAATGAGACTTAAACAAAATACAATAGTTTTTTACCTCTAAGGAGTTTAAATATTACAATTATTATACAAATTTTTAGAAACTAATTTAGCAATAAAAGATGAAAGAAAATATGGACAAGCAAGAAAAGACTATAAAAATGACATCTTACTTCTCTTGGCCTTAGCACTATCTTCTTGGAAACCTCCGTGCCATGAGAGCCAAGTGGAGGAAGAAGTAAATGCACGGGGTGAAGCGCAAAAGAAGAAAGATGAGGCAGAGGTCCAAGTAAACTAGCTTGTGCACAGTGGAGGCCAAAGGAGTAGAGATAAGGAATGCCAGAGGCCGGGGACATTGGTAAAAGTTGTTGGAGTGCCTGCCACTGTCCAAATTTTGTGGATTTAAGAACTTACTTCACCACCCTGTCACCAAGACCACCAATGAGAGAAGACCCACCTTGCTCTTAACATCCCCCCTTGGTCCTTTATCTGGACTTTTGGCATTCTAGACTAATTCCTTTTTTTAATTGTGGTCCGTGTAACTCATGTACAATAAATCATCCCTTCTGTTTGATGGGGGGGGAAATGGCATTGTACCGCTAAGCAAAATAAGCCAATCTCAAAGAACCAAAGTCCATCTATCATGTTTTCTCTGATAGACGGATGCTAATTCACGATGCAGGCGGGGCAGGGATAGGGAAGAATAGAGGTACTTTGGATTAGACAGAGGGGAATGAAGGGAGGAAAGGGGGAATGCGGGTGGGAATGACAGCAAAATGAATCAGACAGTATTACCCTATGTACATATATGATTAAACGACCTGTAACACTACATCATGTACAACTAGAAGAATGAGAAGTTACACTTCATTTATGTATGATGTGTCAAAATGCATTCTGTCGTGTATAACTGATTAGAACAAATTTTTTAAAAATCACATTGAACATTTGAAAAATAAAAATTGAATTTATTTAAACAGACTTTATTTTGGAATAGTTTCAGATTTGCAGAAAACCCAATTCCCCTTCAATTTTTGTGTTTGTTTTTATTTTTTTAAAGACACATAAAACTTACTTATCTTCCCTCCCTGCTCCTCCCCTATTTTAGCTTTATATTTTTGGAACTGGGGATCAAACCTAGGCCTCCTGCTAGGCAGGCACTCTACCACTGAGCTATGTCCCCAGTCCTATTTTAACATCTTACATTAGTATGTTACATTTTTTATAATAAATGAACCAATATCAATATATTATTATTGGGGCTAGGGTTGTGGCTCAGCGGTAGAGCACTTACCTAGCATGTGTGAGGCCCTGGGTTCGATCCTCAGCACCACATAAAAATAAATAAAGGTATTGTGTCCAACTACAACTAAAAAATAAATATTTAAAAAATATATATATAATTACTGAAGTTCACAAGTTTATTCGGATTTCCTTGTTTTTACCTAATGTCCCTTTTCTATTCTAGGATCTCATCAAGAACACTACATAATATTTAGTTATTGTTTCCTTAGGTTCCTCCTGGTTATGACAAGTTTCTCAGGACTTGACCTTGCTTTGTGTGTGTGTTGTTGTTGTTATTGTTGTGTTTTGTTTTGGTTTTATGCTAGGTCTTGAACTGAGAGGCTTGCACATGCTAAACAAGCACTGTATCACTGAGCTACACTGCCAGCACACTTTCCTTGTTTTTTATGGTCTTGAGTACCTTCAGATATTCCTCTACTAGGATTCGCCTGATGTTTCTCTCACTGTTTACCTGAAGTTGCTGGTGTGCAACTATATTAAGGAACATGCTATGAACATGATTTTGATTTGACTGATGCTGACCTTGATCATCTGGCTAAGGTCCTGTTCATCAGAGTCCACCACTGTCAAGTGACTCTTTTCTTCCTTCCCACACTGCTTGCTTTGGAAGAATAAAGGTGAGGGCAGTTGTGTTCCACTTCCTTAAGGCCAGATTTTATGCACAAATTATTTAAGCAGACAGAATTTTTCAAATTAGAGAAGTAAGATGACTGAAAGGTTTAAAATTAGAATTAAGAGAGAATCAAACAAATGTAAATCTAAAAATATAATTTAGAAATAGCACTGAAATAAACACATAGAAAATACCAAAGAGAGGCTAAATGACATGAAAAGATAAAATAAAATCTTACCTATATCCCAACTCATAATCCCAGAAAATGATGAAAGAGGAGAGTTCATTTTAGGAGAAAATTACTTACTTTTCAAAAGCAATGAAAGATATTTAACCACAATTCCAAAAAACACAGTATTTTATTAATAAGAGGCAAGATAAACATAAGGAAAGTCACAATAGGTCACACCGCCAAGAAAACTGCAGAATACCAATAGTAGAGAGCATGTGAAAGCTGCCAGAGAAAAAGAGATTACAGACAACAAAAAAAAGGAAAATAATATTAGTATTTTCAACTGCAACAATGAAAACATAGAAGGTCGAACAAACATCTACAAAGGACTGAGAGAATTAACAATTATATAACCGCCAAAACTTTCTTTGGGGAACATGGAAGGCATTAAAACATTGCTAGGTAAATCAAGAGTAGTTATCAACAGCAGATTTACTTCGAGAAAGTCTAAAGGATGTGCTTCATGAAATTACCATAGAACGATGACCTCTGAGATACAAGGATGGAGAGATGAGCAAAGAAACTGCCAAGCACACAAGAAAACTAAATATTGTTGGAATACAACAAAAATAACATCTTATTATTAAATATGGGTGGGCAGGACATAAAGAGGATAGGAGGTCATGTTGGAAATCTTCATTCAACAGGGGCACTGTGATCTGGTTGAACTTTTGACTACATAGCATTCCTGGCACGGTGAATCACAAGAAAAAGAAATAAGAGGGTATAATTTCTAAACTACAGAGGTGGGAATAGAATAAGGAAACAATCCACAGAAGGCTAGGAAGGAAAGGGTAGCAGGGAATATAAATAACCAAGACCATCAGCACAAAGTAAGAGTCCAAATACAAAAACAATCATTAATTAATGTCTACAGACAAATCTGAAAGATAAGAAACACCTACAAATATATGGTAGAGTGAGAACAAAAATAAGGAAAAGGACACACCAGGTAAATACAAACAAACAAAGTCTGGAATTAGTTACAATGGCAGACAAAACAGTATTATTAATGAGAACAAGGAAAAGGATATAATTTAGTATTATCTCTAAACTTCTATACTTTAAAATAAAATGTCATCTAAGCATCTCTCTCCCAATTCTCTCTCTTTTCAACAAGAAAAGAATAAAAAAAAAATGACTATTTCCCTAATAGACCTCCAGTTGGTGGTAGCACTGGTGGAAAAGCATAGGTCCCAAACCAGTCAGATGAAGTGATAAAACATCAGATGATGTTTCAACTGTTTCAACCACTGGCACAATAATGAAAACAGACATTTATTGGGCACCTCTAATTGACCTCTGCAACCTAGTTACTGCTCTACAGGCTCTTTGGAAATCCAATATCAACCATAGTCACTTTTCCAAACTGACACCTTTTTCTACAGAATCTGACTTGTGATGATATGACAGAAAATTCCATTAAGGGATTCTTTAGAGGATTAAATATCAGTACATTTACCACATGAACCCAGCAACTGAGAGACATTGAAAGACTTTGAATATGCTAAGTTTGAGGATCTGGATTCCATGCTTAGTGTTCTGAGTCTCAATGAAGGGGTAGAATGTAACAAAGTAAGTCTATGCTGCTAATCATGCATGGGATAAAGATAGAAATAATTGGGTTTTGGGCCAAGTTAGAGCCTATCCTGCCATAAGTAGCTTTGAGGATTATCCATCCTCCTGTAAGTGGTGATAATTTTGAAGGCAAATGTCATGATCATTATGGAGATATAATGTAGAGATTTCTATGATAACTGAGATAGTAAAGACTATGATAGAGCCTATGAAAGGGGTGTACTCTAGCTAGAGAAAGAATAACTAAAGAGGAAGCACCAACAATTAGAACTGATATGACAGAAGAGACATTTGGCTGTGGAACTCCAAAGTTGATTACTCTCAGGAAGATTATAGATGTGATGATAGAGGTCTCTCCAGAACATCCAAACTGAATTTGAAGCTTCAGAGTACTCTAAGAAAAGTGACTTCTGCTGGTACCTCCTAGTCCACGTTGAGCAAATTCTTTTGATGGGCAAAGCCTGCTGACTTGGGTGCAAAAGTAGTAGTAGAAGAGCAGCTATAGAAGGAACAGTACAAATTGCAGTATCAGATAGGTAAACCAAAATTAGAATGCTGGCCTTAGGAGAAACATCCAAACTGACCAAGTGAAGAAAACCAAAACAAAATGGTTAAGAACAGGAAGTGAGTCATCTTAGATAGGAATTCAAGTCACTTCTGTCAGAAATCAGACCAGGATGCATGAAGGACAGAGTAAGCGAGAAATATCTGGGAAAATGAAACAGAAAGACAAAAGACTGTCACTCTCCAACTCCTAAACCTCTGAAACTAGCTTCTCTACCAACAGGCATACATGAAGCAAAGTGCTAATCCTGCTTGATTTCAGCACTAAGGTAGAGCAAAGCAATCTCCTTCAAGGGGGAAAGAAGCCCCACCTAAACCGGAATCATCTAATAAAAATAAAATAAAGCAAACAAGGGTGAGTATCCCAAAAGGGAAAGTGAGAACTTTAGTGTGGTCAGGAGATGGAGGGAATAAAGGCCAATGGAAGAAGTCTGAAAGGACAGAGGGCAAAAAAAGATCAAGACTCCAGCTCTGAAACCTGAAAATAATCCAGCCCTCAGTTCAGTACTAGAAATATACTGTTCCCTCAATTGATGGTGAAAGGGAAGATTGACCAAATTGACTTTATATCCTGTGCTTTATCAAATCTCTAACCATTCAAGGCAAAAGTCACCATCTATTGTGGGTAACCCTTGACTATAAGAACTATAGGAAGAAAATTGACAAATTTAACCATTGTATAGAAGATTTCACAACATCTCAATTAATCATATTTCAATAGTGCCCAAAAAAACTAATAATGAATAAATAGGATTTATTGACATAGGAGAATCGCGTACCCAATTATTAGAAAATAAACATTCTTCTTAAGAACTACCCCCCCAAAAAAATTTACCCATAGAGCAACAATGGAAATCTCAACTGAATTTCAAATACCATATGGGACCATAATACAATTAGGTTAAAATCAATAACAAAAGACATCTTTAATATGCAAATAGAATTCTAAAGCCCTTCTAATATTTCAGGGCTCAGGAGAATTATTTTAAAAATTCAAAGAACTAAATAATAACAAAAAAAAAGTATAAAACTTTGTAGAATATGGGAAAAGTTACACTTGGAGAAAAGTCTATATACTAGGCTGGGTGTGGTGGCACAAGCCTATAATCCCAGCTACTCAGGGAGGCTGAAGCACGAAGATCACAAGTTCAAGTCCAGCCTTGGCAACTTAGAAAGACCCCATCTCAAAAGAAAAATAAAAAAGGGCTGGGAAGTAGTTTATTGATAGAGTACCCCTGGGCCCAAACTCCAGTACAAAACAACAACAAAAGACTTTTATTAGGAAAATAAAGGTTGAAAATTGATGAGAAAGAGAAAAAGAATGGCAGAATAAACTCAATAAAAGAAGATTAGAGAGAAAAAACTAATGAAGTACAAAAAAGATTATAAAAAGTATCAAGAAAGTAAGAAGCTAATTCTTAGAAAACACTAAGATAAATAAATAATCAGCAAGACTGCTGAAGAGAAAAAAAAAAATGAAACAAAAGAAGCTCCAAAACAGACCAATGAATGAAAGGGCATACCCATGCAACAGATGTAGTAATACAACTCACAAGAAAGAAGGAAAATTAAATGTTCTGGAGTCAGTGATACGAAAAATGCAGGATGGTCTAATAATGTAAAAATGAAAGGCAACCTAATGATGTGAATATGGAAGAAATTATAGTAGTAAACCACTGTTTACTGTCTACTACTATGTTCTTTCAGCATGAAAGGATTTCTCCCTCCCTCCTTCCTTCCTTCCTTCCTCCCTCCCTCCCTCCTTCCCTATTTCTCTTCCCTCCCTACCCCCCCCTCCCCCCTCTTTCTTTGTGCTGGGGATTCAAATCAGAGCCTTGTGCATGTGATGCAATCACTCTACCAACTGAGCTATATCCCCAGCCCCATAGAAGGATTTCTTAAACAAGCCAGGAGCACTAATGCACATCTCTAATCCCAACAATTTGAGAGGCTGGGGAAGGAGTATGACAAGCTGGTATCAATCTCAGTAATTTACCAAGATCCTGCTCAAAATAAAAAGAACTGGGGACAAAGCTCAGTGGCAGAACACCCAAGTTCAATCCCCCGTACTAGGGAAAAAAAAAACTTAAGAAGGATTTTATAAATAAGAGACAAAACTTATTAATTAAGAAAAAAAATGAATAAATGAATATTTTGACTACCTGCAAATCGAGAACTTGTTTATCATAAGACATCATAAGGAAAAAATTTTTAAATAAAAATAACAAAATGACCAGATACAAAAAAACAAGTGATATTTGCAAAATTAAAAAAACTAAAGATTAGTATCTGAACTATGTAAGAATGCCTACAAAGAATAAGAAAAAGACAATACATGGGCAAATGGGCAACAACCTTAACTAGAATTTTACCAACAAGGAAACTTATAAGATCAACAAATATATGAAAAGATGCAGATGTAACTGCCATCAGAGAAACAGAACTTCAGACCACACGATTTCATTTTTTAAAAATATGTTTTAGTTGTTGCTGGACCTTTATTTTATTCGTTTATTATTATGTGGTGCTGAGAATTCAACCCAGGGCCTCACAAATGCTAGACAAGCATTCTACCACTGAGCCACAACCCCAACCCCACAAGATTTCATTTTAAAACCTATTAGAATAGTAAAAATCAGGAATGTTGCTAGTATCAAATAATGGCAAAAACTATGGAATAGTGGTAGCTCTAATACATTCCTGGTAAGTGTTTAAATTGTTAAAACTGCATAGAAAACAATATAATATTTTCATGTAATGTTGCACATTCAAGTGCCCTTCCAGAAGCAATTCTGGTTTTTAAAACATATGATATTTTTGCAGTTAAGTTCCAAGTATGCATTCTTTATAATAACAAACAATGGCAAACTACTCAAATATCCATTGGTAGAAAAATGGTTAAATAAATTAGGTTAACTCACAATAGAGCATTACACAACAGTGAGAATGAAAGAACTATAGCTTAAGGCAACTTCATGAATGTATCTTAGGAACAATAATGAGTGGGGAGAAAAAGACAAATTGGACTCCTGAGCATTAACATCTTTCTCTCATGCAGTCCTACTTTCAAGATTTAACATTCTGTAACAAAGTCATCTTAAAGACAAAGAAGAAAGAAATTATTATAACCTCATCTTTTGCTATGAATTTCCTTTGAAAATGTACTGGTTTCATGATTGAAAAAGAAATGCACAAATGTGGGCTACTGTGGGTCCTGAGTCTCAAAAGATAATAAAACAAACACAAAATTAAATGGAACATACTGAAGAACTGCTTAAGTCCAAAGACTCTAAAATGACAGGATGTCATTTTTCTAAGGAGTACTCTATGAATCTAATTGAAACATTTTTGTACAGAAGAAACTAATGTATTGAAATGCTTTTACATTTTTAGGACTTTTCTACATTTCTGGACTCTGGATAAAAAATGGTATATGGGATAGCAATATTTACACAATCCAAAAGAAGTCTCCACGATTATTTTCTGGTTATAAACATGAATTTACATATCCAGATGTTTCTTTTAATGTTTCATTGTTTTCCTTGAAATGTATAAAAATTTGTAAATTATATTTTCCTCAATAAGATGATATTATTTGTGCACACTTTTTAAAAAGTCTACAGAAAGAATGATTATGAAACTCAAAATAAAGAATTGGGTTTCTGGGGCTGGGATGTGGCTCAAGCGGTAGCGTGCTCGCCTGGCATTCCTGCGGCCCGGGTTCGATACTCAGCACCACATACAAATAAAGATGTTGTGTCCGTCAAAAACTAAAGAAAAATGAATATTAAAAAATTCTCTCTCTCTCTCTCTCTCTTAAAAAAAAAAAAAAAAGAATTGGGTTTCTGTGTTTGCTGGTGGTACTGGGGAGTGAATCCAGGGATACTTTTTCCACTGAGCTACATCCCCATCCCTTTTTATTTTTTACTCTGAGCCACAGTCTTGTTAAGTTGCCAAGGCTGGCCTTGACTTGTGATCTTCCTGCCTCAGCCTCCAGAGTAGCTGAGATTACAGGTGTGTATCACCACACCCAGCTCAAAACAAAGAATTTTATTTCCGGTATTAAAAAAATGAAAATAATGGGAAAAACAAATTCAGGATAACAGTTACATTGGAAGTTAGGAAAAGACAGAATATGGGATCAGGAGGCGTTCACAGGTAATCCTTTAACCATGCTGGTATCAACCTAGTTTTCAGTTGGAAATGGTCGACTCACAGATTTGTGTGTTAATTACTGACTTCCATATGTTACATATGATCTGGCATATTCAAATTACACATTTTTAATAAGTTAATCCATGGAAGGCAAGAAGTACACAGAGGAAAATGTAAATTACTAATTTGTCAGGTGTGATTTCTATAGTCTGTCATAGAAGAGAAGGGTTAAATATTATCTTTCAAACAGATGGTGTTTTATTTATCTTCCAAGAAAAAGACACTTCTTCCTGGTCAGTAAATGGGGACTAAGGAAAGGGGAAGAAATTAATTCATCTGGAAGTACATTTAAAAAAAAAAATTAAGGAACTTCATTAATGGTTTAGACATTTTGGGTGGATGAGGGTGCTATATAATTTCAGGTAATTGCTGAAAATAAAGGAGACAGGCACTGGATTAGCTATTTGAGATTAATTTTAAAAGTTTAAAACACCATGCAGACTGGGACTTGGTGCCAACCAGGTTAAACTGTTCACTCTACTATTCTAAACTTCCTATACCCTGATACCCAGCTCCAATATACTTCTTGCTCTGTTTCATATAAACCTTTCTACATAAACCAATCATCAGACTCAAGAACACATGCCTCTCTGATAACCAGTAACTGCAAACTTAAACTACAAAACATGATAAGCTGGTTAAAAAATGATACCATCTTGGGCTGGGGTTGTAGCTCAGTGGCAGAGTGCTTGCTTGCCTAGCATGTGTGAAGCACTGGTTCAATCCTCAGCACCACATAAAAAATAAATTAATAAACAAAGATATTATGTATCCATCTACAACTAAAAAAATGTTTTAAAAAATACCATCTTGTCCTAAAAACATATACAACAAATAAAATGTTCAATTTCAACATATAATTAATCCCCTTGCTTCATTTAAAAACAAAGTTGCATGGCACCTTAGAATATACTGTTCTATATATTTTCTCTTTAATCCTAGCATTGTAATAACTCTTGTGACCAAGGAGGTACCTTGTCCATCTTAAGAGATGAGAAAATGCCTCAGAAATGTTAAAAGGTCCATGGTCATATTTTTATATCATCATTATTACTGGTTTTGGTAGATATAATTAACTATCAACATGTACTGAGTTTGATTATTAAATACAGTGTTAGTTTAAAAACACTGTTAATCACTTACAATGTATCAGGAACTGTCCTAGACACTGGGGATACAAAGATGAATAAGATGTGATTCCTTCTTTCAAGGAGCTCATAGTCTGGTGAGAAGACAATCCTGTAAACAAATATATAGTTTTCAGTATGATAGTTACCAAATAGATGCAAAATATAAAGCAGTACACCTGGGGCATACAAGACAAAGTAGATAATCTAATATTCAAGGATCAGGAAAGGATTCACAGAAAAGATCAGAATAGTTTACCTGGTAATCTAAATAAACCAAGCATAGTACTTTAAAGTTTATCCAGAAGGTAACTTATACATACTGATGGGTCTCAATAATGAGAATTTCATTTTGAAAAAAATTAATTTTGGCAACTATGAGATCATTTTTAAAAAGTGAGCTTTTCCAGAACCACATTATTGGTAGTATGACGGAATGAATTTGGGATACAGAAAAAATCTTTGAGCAGATGGTTATGGAATAGCTGAGGGTTACAAAAAGAGGAATCTAAACAGCTAAAATTTCCCATTTCAGATTTTGGGTGGATGAGGGTGCTATAAGGACAGGAAAAAGAAGAGGAGCAAATTTAGGGAGATAATATGGCAAGTTTTCAAAACCCAACTACAGAGTAAGACTATCTGGACTTCATTTCCAGTTCTGCCACTTAAGAGATATATGATCAAGTTCTATCTTTTCCATGGCTCATTTTCTATATCAGTAAATGGAAGAACAAAGCCATCTACCCCATGTTATAATAAAAGATTAAATAAGATAAAACAAGTAAAATACTTAGCTCTTTGATTATGTGGCAAGAAGTAACCGCCTAATAAAGCCTAGCTATTGCTCTTATTATGATAGGAGGTTAGAAATAAAAGTTTCATTTTGCACATGTTGTTCAAAGGAAGACTGTTCTCATCCGGGTGTCACACACAGTTTAGTCCAACAAATGTTGAACTTAAAAGGTTAGAAAACTGAAACAGGTCTATAGAGAAGAAATATTTTGGAGTTATAGTTTATGCAAGTGGTATTAAATCCATGAAAGATAAAAAAAGCGGGGCCAGGGTTGTGGCTCAGTGGTAGAACGCTTGCCTAGCATGTGTGAGGCACTGGGTTCGATAACCAGCACCACTTAAAAATATTTTTAACAAATAAAATAAAATAAAGGTATTGTGTTCATCTACAACTAAAAAAAAAAAACTTAAAAAAATAAAAAAGCTTGCTCATGGAGAAAATATTTGGACTACAAAGAGGAATAAAAGAGGGTGCCAATCAACTTATAAGCACAATATTAGTACTACTTAATATAACAAATCCATGGGGCAACAACTGGCATGATAATATGACTATCTTCCAGTTGTTCCTAGGATATGGTAACAGAGAACAGGAGCAGGGGGAGAGAAGGGGGGGAAGGAAAAAAAAAAAAAAACATGATCAATTCAGGTTCAAGAATTTAGAAAGTGGGCGTGGCAAAAGGAAAATCAAAGTCTGAATTTTAACAAACTTTACAGCAAATTGGCTATTCGTCCAAATAAATTTAGGTTATAACGTATGCTTAGAGGATATAGCCAGTTATATCTAAATTGATGATGTCCAGTTCAACTCTTTAAAACTGCCATAGTTTTACAAAAATTCATTATTATTCAACTGCACAAGAAAAAGACCTGAATGTAGATAACCAACTATATTTCCAGTACTGAGATTATAGAACAAATTCTCATTTAGAAGATATATAGTGACTGCTTACTTCAAGATGACATTCTTAAATCAAAAGCAAAAATCTTAAAAAAAAAAAAATCTGATTAGATCTGATTCATCCTGCACATTATACGCAGTGTTGGGGTTTTGAAAAGCCAGCAAACTATCAACACAAATCCATCTACCTGGATCAATTAATAAGCATACTTATTGACTGCCTAGTATGTAAGCAGGCATGACAAAGATATAAAAATGGTAGATGACAAATGTCCAGCTTCAATGAATACACAGAAAACAACTCAGTAACAAGATCAGATGGTATACATCATGCACTAGGAAAGTTTAGTCCAATATATGTGGAACCTTAGTTAGAAAACATGAAACTAGAAAAAACCATTACATCAACAGCACAAAATCGAAAAATCAATGAAATGTAGTAAAAATGTAGTAAAGTTGTCCGCCTTCTAATATATCTGAGATTAAGAAATACTAATGCATAAAATTTTCTTTAAAAATGCAGACTACAGTTTGTAGGGTTTAATTTTAAACAATACAGAAACAGGCGTGGGATGCAGCTCAGTAATAGAGTGCTCACCTAGCATGTCCAAGGCCCTGGGTTTCATCCCCAGTACCGCAAAAATAAACAATACAGGAATATTCTATTGAGATAAGTCATTTTTAGAGATACTGCTAGTCATTTCAGTGAACTTATAAAATGTGACAATAAACATGAGGGTGGACCAACTCATCCCAGTGTGCCCAAGACAATCCAGGTTTTAGTCCTACATCCAAAGAAATCTCTCAGTTCTAGGCAAACTGGGATATTTGATAATCTTAACAAACAATATGATGGGTCTACCTGCCAAAACAGCTTTTTTATATACCTCAAAGAAATTTTTCTAGTGGAATTTGGTCATATAAAGTGTAATTGTGCTATTTTTTTTTTTTTTTCATTTCCATGTAGCCTGCAAACTCAGGAAGAAAAAAATTCAGTCATATGGGGACTACCCACTAAGACATGTTGGGAAACAGAAGTAGGTAAAGTAAGAGGCAGGTTTTTTTGAACATACAATGCCACTCATAGACTTCAGTAACAAACCCTCCAAATTATCAACACTCTTGACTCCTAAAGGCTGAAGGCATTTCCAACTTCCTGCATGAGCTTTCTAATATTCAATCCTACTGTTCCTCCCTATATAGTAAATTCTTCCATATACCTTGCCCTCAAACTTCCCCCAACAGACTCTGCATTCAGGCCAAGGACTCATTACCCCAGTAGCTTGCAAACTGCCAATCTCCATTCAATCATCTCACACAAGTTTCCCCTCCCAAGCTTGATGGGCCCCATTCTGCTCACAACCTCCCAATAATTATCTCTTCCACCACAGTCTTCCCTTACAATCTGCCCACTTACTGTAGGAACTCCAGTCCCTCCAGCTCTCCTTTGTCCCTGGAGCCACACCATCACTATTTTATGTGTGCATAGCACTTGACAGTTTTGAACTATCACATACATCAGGGGAAACAGAGTAAGTGCAAGTGTTTCCAATTTCACCAATGCAATATTAATACTGTTTCCTTTAAACTGCACCCCCTCTCTGACTTTTCTTTCTAGGATGTGTCTTCAACCAATATCTTCAAAGAAGCTTCGTGAAGTTTCATTGAAGTTCAGTGTATACTTATAACTGTGACAGAAGCGAGCTGATTTTTAATAAAATTTTCTTGTCCATAAGGACCTCTTCTTATATTTATACCACTGATTAATCCACTTAAGCCCAAACACAAAAATGTCAAGCCCCTGATAATTTTACATGTGTGTCACTAGGTAAAAGTGATGCTTCTAAAGTAGCACAATTTGGGTGACCTGAAGAGTACTTGCAATATCTACAGAAAAAAGGACAAATAAAGATGGGAATCTATAGATACTTTCTCACCTCTGACTGCAATTTGGATGTTTATTTCAACCTAAAAATGCCTATTTATTTTATTTCATTTTATTTTTTGAGAGAGAGAGAGAGAGAGAGAGAGAACTTTTTTAATTTTTTTTTTTTTTTTTTTAGTTTTCAGCGGACACAACATTTTTATTTGTATGTGGTGCTGAGGATCGAACCCAGCGCCGTGCGCATGCCAGGCAAGCACACTACTGTTTGAGCCACATCCTCAGTCCCTAAAAAATGCCTATTTAATCACAGGACCTAGTAACCTAATTTTTTTCTCCTCTACCTTGCTGAATTTTCAACCAATTCCAAATTTCTTTTTAGTGTACAACATATTACTTTAGGGGAGGATCACAGGAAGTATTTTTTATGGGAATGTTAATTTTTAATATACCAAATTATCCAAGTCAGTATTAATACCCAACTCTTATTATTCTTCGCCACCAAATTTTAGATTTTCAACCAGAGGAAGTTAATTTTTACCAAGACTTTGGATTGTTTTCATTTATTCCTTAATTTTCACTTTCCCCGCCCAGCAGAGAAAAAGTTTATTTTGGGGCTCATGGTTTTAGAGAGTCCGTTCATGGTCTGCAGACTCCACGGCTCTGGGTCAGAGGTGAGGGAGAACATGATGGCAGAAGTGCATGGCACAGGAAAGCAGCTCAGCACATAACAGACAGGGGGAGAGGGAGAGGAGGTGGGGAGGGGGGAGGGGGAGAGGGAGGCGGGAGGGAATGAGGGGGGGGGAAGGGGGAGAGGGAGAGGGGCAAGAGGAGAGGGGGAGGAAGAGAAAGAGAGGAAGAGAGGGGGAGAGAGAGAGGGGAAGAGGAGAGAGGAGAGGAGGGGAGGAAGAGAGAGAGGAGAGAGGGGAGAGAGGAGGGGGAAGGGGAGAGGAGGAGAGAGGGAGAGAGGAGAGGGAG
>NW_026000093.1:34517242-34533335 GCF_001458135.2 Marmota marmota marmota | reverse complement strand
TTCACAATAGCAAGACTGTGGAACCAACCTAGATGCCCTTCAATAGACGAATGGATAAAAAAAATGTGGCATTTATACACAATGGAGTATTACTCTGCATTAAAAAATGAAAAAATCATAGAATTTACAGGGAAATGGATGGCATTAGAGCAGATTATGCTAAGTGAAGCTAGCCAATCCCTAAAAAACAAATGCCAAATGTCTTCTTTGATATAAGGAGAGTAACTAAGATCAGAGTAGGGACGAAGAGCAGGAGAAGAAGATTAACATTAAACAGGGATGAGAGGTGGGAGGGAAAGGGAGAGAGAAGGGGAAATTGCATGGAAATGGAAGGAGACCCTCAGGGTTATACAAAAGTACATACAAGAGGAAGTGAGGGGAAAGGGAAAAATAATACAAGGGGGAGAAATGAATGACAGTAGAGGGGGTAGAGAGAGAAGAGGGGAGGGGAGGGGGAATAGTAGAGGATAGGAAAGGCAGCGGAGCACAACAGACACTAGTATGGCAATATGTAAATCAATGGATGTGTAACTGATGTAATTCTGCAATCTGTATATGGGGTAAAAATGGGAGTTCATAACCCACTTGAATCAAAGTGTGAAATATTATATATCAAGAAATTTGTAATGTTTTGAACAACCAACAATAAAAAATTTAAAAAAAAAATTAGCCAACCTTTTTTCTTACCTCTACCCTTGCAATTTGGTTGCTGCCCTCCTACTACTTTACTGAAATTGTCTGCTTCCCTTTTACATGGCCCAATACCGGCCACCTCATACCCATTATCTCCTGGACCTCTATCTTCACCATGAGACAACAGTGCAATCATTCAATAAACATGGACTGGGCTTCCATACTCTAAAGAAATATTGACCTAAACCTGTAGTTCAATATTTTCAGGAAAATACTGGGGAATGATATTGGCCAAATTATATTGTTAAATTATGTGTATGTATGAATATGTAACAACATATCCCATCATTATATACAATTATTATGCACCAATAAAAAAATGTGAAAAAAATATTTTCAGTAAAAAAAGAATCAAACTTCCATGTGGCAAAAAAATAAAAATAGGGCTGGGGTTGTAGCTCAGTGGTAGAGCATTTGCCTGGCATGTGTGAGGCACTGGGTTACATTCTCAGCACCATATATAAATAAGTTAATTAAATAAAGGTTCATTGACAACTAAATATAAATAAATAAGTAGATTAAAAAACAAACTAGATATCAGTCACTTCTGATAATTTTTCTTCTACTCAGCATATACTTATTGGGAATGTTTAAGTGATAATAAGCTAAACCTATAGAAGAAGAAACAAATTTAAACTCACTAGCAGGGAGGAATGTACAGAGAGCAAATTACAGAAGCATTCTAATCTGATTTAGTAGTCAACAGGTGAAGAGTTGTCAACAAAACATTCTTGAGAGATGGTTATAGTGCAGATGAGCTGAGGCTATGTGGTAGCTGCATATACAAAGGAAAAGGGAGATTTCAAAATATTCTGTGCTTGACGGGTGTGGTAATGCATGCCTATAATCTCAGTTACTGGGGAGGCTAAGCCAGGAAGATTGCTAGTTTGAGGCCAGCCTGGGCAATTTAGCAAGATCCTGTCTCAAAATAAAAAGTATGATATAGCCTCAGTGATAAGGGCTTGCCTAAAGACTTACATAGCACAGAACTGAGACTTTTAATTAAAACATAATAGAGAAATCCTAGCCAAGTGTGGTGGTGCACACCTGTAATCCCAACAAACTTGGGGGCTGAGGCCCTAAGTAACTTAGTGAGACCTTGTCTCAAAATAAAAAATGGGCTGGGATGTGGCTTAGTGGTTAAGCACCCCTAGGTTAAATCCCCAGTACAGAGAGAGAGAGAGAGAGAGAGAGAGAGAGAGAGATCCTATACAGGTGGACTATAAAACTATTTAACATACTCCCTGGTTCTGGTCCTGATATTTCTGACTTCCAAGGCCATGTCCACCTTCATCAATGTGATTTTATCTCCATAGCCCAAAACAAAGGCTCAGTGCAAAAAAGTCCAATACAAAATTAAAGAACCTAAAATGCTCACTTAAATTATTAAACAAACAAGCGAAAATACATAAACAAGAGAAAAGTTCATTACACCTAGATATATTCCAGCTCTAACTAAACATTCACAACACTGCAAAAGTATTTTGTGAATTCTCAAATTATACATTAATGAGACTTTTAAAATTTCTGTTTTTTTCACAGAAACAATGTTACAAATGGCAGTAGACTGCCAAGACCAAGTAGGTAAAACCTGCTAGACCTGTAAGTGCTTAACCTCTTGAATTTTGTAAGTAAACATATTGTTCCACTGAGATATTTCAGGGCTTCTCCACATACTTATTTGTGTGAGTATATATGCTACTTCTGAAAAATCAGAATAAAATTCCAAAATAAACTTCTGAGACTAAGAAAAAGTACCTAATGCACTTGCATGATGTCTGACCCAGAGGAAATAATAAATTATAGCTATTTTTATCCAGAATTCCTATTTAACATACTCCTTGGTTCTGGTCCTAATATTTCTGAGTTCCAAGGTGTCCAACTTCTGTGTCATCAAAACAGCTTTATTTTCTTCCTGATACTAAATTCCAAGAGGGCCAGGATAAATCCTCTCCACTGTACCCACCTTGCTTACCTCAAAGCCTGGCACACAGGAGATATTTAATACATATTTGAGTCAATCAAATTTCAAAAATAATTAAGTAGCCCTAGGCACCAAAAGGCCTCATATTCATTTTAGATGCTTTTTTAAATGAACCACCATATACATCATTTGTTTTCCTTTAAAATTCTCCTCCAAATAAAAAGGAAGTGTAAAAATTAATATAAAAACCACTCCTCCAAGAGTCACTAGTTTAGAAAACACTGTTTTAGGAAAAAAAAACTTAAAAATCCCACCAATAGGCTGAATAAGGCAGGGTATCCAAACTGCTTTATGTTTTAGTTTTCTTATTAAATGAGAACTAGAGCCACAAAATATATTGAGATGTTTTAGCTTAAAATTACATCAATATGAAATACGGAGTATTTCTATGAATATAGTTTTCCATAAAAAATGTGAAATAAGACAAATCATCCATAACTATACCAACCAAACTGGTTTCATTTTTATTTTTTTTTTAACAATACCTTTATTTTATTTGTTTATATGTAGTGCTGAGGCTCAAACCCAGGGCCTCACACACACTTGGCGAGCGCTCTACCACTGAGCCACAATTCCAGCCCCCTCATTTTTTTTTAAATTTTATATGATCATTTGTCTTGAACACTTACTTTTACAAAGCTGCAATCCTTTTATTTTATAAATTATTTTATTATAGTCCTTTTATTTTCCTCTCCCTACCCTCCTTTATGTTAAAAGCTGAAAATTACAAATTTGCTGGAACCCTTGACTAACATTAAGAGATCAAGGTAATTTATTTACCCTTAGTTATGAAAACAAAACTTTGGCAACAATATTCTAGAAGGCCACAAGATGGTGATGTTGCTCTATTTAAAAAAAATTCAATTATAAAATTAAATACATTATGCCAACATCCCCAAAATGAAATAGCTTGACTCCATTGCATATAAAAATTGTCTGCACTTTGTTTACTAGGAAACATTAGTGAGAATGGTAAATAAATGTACTCATCAAATTTAGTAACAATTATTCCAATTTTCAACTTAAATGGCTATGGTTCTTAAAAATAAAACTGAAACACAAGACTTTGGCAGCTCTACTGTCTCTCATTATCACACCATTTTTTTTTTTTAATATCTTTATTTTGAGTGCTGAGGATCGGAGGATCAAACCCAGTGCCTCACAGGAGCGAGGCAACCTCACAGGGGCGAGGCAAGAGCTGTACCACTGAGTTACAATCCCAGCCCAGCATACTGATTTTGGTTCTGTCCCTGCTCTACTTTCCCTTCCTGCTAAACAAAAAAAATTGAAATATATTTTTATGTATTATACATTGAAAGACTTCATTTCTCCTATGCTAATTTAAGGCAATGATTGCTATTTTTCTGTCTTAAAAAACTGATACTAGAGCTGGGGATGTAGTTCAGTGGTTGAGTATCTGGCATATACAAGGTTCTGGGTTCAACCCCCAGTAATGCAAAAAAAAAAAAAAAAAGGAAAAAGAAACTGATACTAAACTTAAGTTACAAAAACAAAGAACTATTCCTAAGTAGTTTCAGTATACTAAGAATGAGGTAGTTTCTTTTCTTTATAATTTATTTCTTAATGTCTAATGAAATATTATGTTTACAATGAGAAGATACCAAAACTTCTACAGTCCATGTGTGTGTGTTTGTGTGCGCACGTACACTCACTAATTTTTCCCTTTGCCTTAGTGACCAGCAGTAGAAAACAGGTTTTCCTGCTCCTGTACTACACAATGTCACTAAAGAAAATATTACTCAAATAAGACTAAGTACATAAAAACTTGAGTTCCAAACTCAAGTTAACATAAAGAGCTGTGTAAAAACCAGTCATCCCCAGGTAACCATGAGAGACCCAAATCCACATTTGCTATGTCCCTTATATAAAATGGGATAGTATTTGCTAATAACCTTCATACAAACTCTCATATAGTTTAAATATTAGATTACTTATAATACCCAATGCTGCACTGTATTATTTATGGAACAATGGGGGGGGGGTGTCTGTACATGCTTAATACACAGAGTTTATTTTCAGTCTGAAGTACTTAAATCCACAAATGAGGAACCACCAATTATGGAAAGCCAACTATATTTACTATATTTTATGAAGCAGCAGAAAGCTGATTAGAAGACTCAGGAAGACAAAGCACCTTAATGCCATATCCAGGTCTGCTGACAAGGCTAGTATTCTATACTGTGCTGGCCACCAGGATATCATGACCCAAAATTTGATGCCAAAACATTTCCTGTTTCTAAATACACAAAGAATTCTAATTTACCAACATTAAGTAACCATGGAGATTTTCTAAATGACAATTTCCAGTTTGAGAACAGAATATTGGGGTAATGTAATACAGAGAATGGTTTTTAAGTCAGACTTATGTCCCAATTTCGACTCTACTATTTGTATATGTTTAACATGAGTTTCAGTTTTCTTATCTGAAAAATAAGGATACCAACACCAAACTAATGTAGTTTTATGATGGGGAAACAGTTAACATTAACCCTAGGAAATTGGAACTCTTCCCACAATCAGGAATATAGAAAGTGCCCAGGAAGTGTTAATTTCCTAGTCCCTTCTCCCATTGCTATATCAACCAGAACCATACTCTCAATTATTCTGAACTATAGAAACACCAATATTTTTCTACCATACTTCACAACAGTGGTTAAGTAAGGACCATGGTAAAGAAAGGCTCTTCATTTACATAGCCATATTACATAATAATACACAGCAACACCCACACCTGAAGTAAGGACTGGATCAAAATTATGTTAGAGTACTTGGGAGGAATGTATTACTATCACATTTTTTTGTTATAAATATACAATTTCAAATTAATTGAGAGCTACTCAAGCAAAAGACAGATGATGTTATTTTACTGAATATAAATACTATTCCTAAGAATGTTAATGCTATAAAGCATCAACTTTCATCAAATATTCTTCATTCTTAGAGAAAAACATAAGAACACATTTTCCAAAATGAAATAACCTATTAAATAACTAAAACGCTACTCCTAGATTAATGTAATCCTTCTCAGGCTTAAAATGCAGTAAAAAATACAAGTGTACAACCCTTTATCTACAAAATTTCATGCAAAAAACTATAAAAGTTACTTTGTAACTCATTTGCTGGGAAAAAAGTGAATTGACCTGAACTCATACAGCACTAAAATCTAGCCAAATGTGAGGCTATTTATTGTTCTTATTAATTCATACTTAAACATTTACAGAACAAAAACACAGATACCACCCTAGATTTCACTGAGGTTTTACATAACATGGTAGTACATGGGATGCATTGTCTTTCTAAAAATTAAAACTGTGATCCCAATATCAATGAATGACAAAGTACTATATACCACCCTAGTAAATATTTACTGAATACTTAGTGCCAGATTTAAATCTATGAATTATGTATTATTATTCTCACTTTACATAGGAAAACTCAGTTTACATATGATAAAACTAGGGCTTAATTCAGGTTAACTTCACCAGTATCACTCAGCCAATAAGTGAGTGCCAGAACCCAAACCTAGGTTTGTTTTACCTTAAGGCCTCAGCTTTTTATTAGACAACACTTAAAAGGAAAAACTTAAGTTACAAAGGGAGTTTTAAAACAAGTTATAGTTACCAAAATTTTTAACCTAAAAAAATGAAATTCCCAAGTATAATGTGTTCTTTCCATTCTGGATAATCACAGCTAAACATTGACAACCACAGTCCAAAGATCATAGGTCACAAAGAAATACTCTATTGTTATTTTCACCCTCAAAGAATGGGCCCTGAGGGGAAGGAAGGGGGCATCGGGTTATTAATGATGGTGGGATATGATGATCATTATTATCCAAAGTACAGTTATGAAGACACGAATTGGTTTGACTATACTTTGTATACAACCAGAGATATGAAAAATTGTGCTCTATATTGTAATAAGAATTGAAATGCATTCCGCTGTCATTCATAAATAAATAAATAAATAAACAAACAGCGGGCCCTGAAAGACAGTGAAAAGAACCCACAAAAACAACAGACTTTTCAAACAAAAATGCCAACTAATCCTTTCCACTTAAATTTAGAAAGAATTATGGCTTTTTCATTAAAAAAAAAAAATGTACTAGCAATAACTTCAGTTTATAGCAACCGTACTTGTAGATTTATTTTTTCCAGGTACTGTCCCCAATTTAAAGATCTGCTGTTTCAATGACTGATGTGATCAGATTTGGTGGGGTCCTATTAGTCACACAACTGAGGATTGTTTAAGAGACAGATATAGGGCTATCACCGTTAGCAAGTTAGAGATTGATCTAAAGTATTTTTCATTTTCATTTTAAATTTAAACCTTTTCTCATGACTTTCTTCATAAGTCAATGCCCTTATGCTGAGCAATAGCTTTTCCCAAAAGATATTACACCCACAGCCAACCTATTTTCTACCTCAAAACCTGAATTCCAAATTTGACACACTTCAATCAAAATCTATTTTTGGCATGGTGGCACAAGCCTGTAATCCCAGCAAGTCAGGAGGCTGAGGCAGGAGGATTACAAGTTCAAGGCCAGCCTCAGAAACTTTATAAAGACTAAGCAACTCAGCAAGACCCTGTCTCAAAAAATATACAGGGGGGCTAGGCATGGTGGCACATGCCTATAATCCCTATAACTTGAAAGACTTGAGAAAGGAGGATCTAAGTTCAAGGCCAGTTTCAGCAACTTAGTGAGATCCTGTCTCCAAATTAAAAAATAAAAAGTGCTGGGAATGTAGTTCATTGGTTGAGTACTCCTGGGTTTGAGCCCTGGCACAAAAGAAAAAAAATATTTTTGTGTAGTTTATCTTAACTAAGAGAAAAGCAATAAGACCATGTGATAATCATAATATATAACAACTCTATTAGTAGGCATTTAAAAAAAAAAAAGAACTGGGGCTGGGGTTGGGCTCGGCGTTGCACATGGGAGGCCCTGAGTTCGATCCTCAGCACCATATAAAAATAAATAAATACAATTTTTTAACTGTGTACAACTAAAAAATAAAATATTTTTAAAAACTAAAAAGAAAAGAACTGTCTTTATTAAAAAGAATTTCTTCTTGTGTGGGAAAGTTTTTGAACAAGGAAGCCAAGGTCATTTCTCTTGCCTGTTCTTCACTATAATCACCTTGTATCAGGTTTCTATAGTTTGTATGTATCAAGTCCTTGGCAATCATCTTATGCTTTTTTAAACATGTGGAAGATTCAGATGTTAAGCTCTCTTTGTGTTTATATTACAACTATAAGTGGGAATACTTTAGCTAGAAAAAAAATGGTCCCACAGAGCACACTAAGATCCCAAATTTCAGATTCAGTTTATATCTGCAACTATCATATATATATATATATATATATATATATATATATATATGTGTGTGTGTGTGTGTGTGTGTGTGTGTAACATCATCTGAGGTATTTATTAAAAATGAAGACTGCTGGGCTCCCCTCTCAAGGACCAAACCATATATCTTGAAAGACATTCCAGAACCTACATGTTTAACAAGCATGATTGTGAAGCAGGGACTGCATTTTCACAAACACTGGTATACACCACATTTTATCTAATGATAGTGTTAACAATTTCTTGATCTCAGATTGTATAGCCAAACCATCACCTACTGATGCACTACTGATGCACAGGGTTCTGTCAGTATCTCTCCCAGATTCATCCTTAACCTTTTAGCAACTTACTTTTAAAAATTAAAGAGGTGAGAGTTAATATGCAGCTCTGCCCATACCAGCTACTACCCATGAGAAATGAATGGCCCACAATGTCGTGACTACTAGTTTGAATTTTCAACTTAATAATAACAAATTAAGAGCAATAAATATAATTTAAGGGCTTATGATGTTGTAGCCATCACACTTTCTGTTTTATAAAGATTTCAAATAATCCTTAGAAAAATCCAATAATGAAAATGTTCTTTATATTTGCAAAAGAAAACAGAGGCAATACTGCTATTAAGCAGCACTGACAGAAGTCTGATCTGACTTTAAAACATGGCTCTTAATCCATATGCCAAGAGTGCATCTATTCTTAAAATTTTAAGGGGAGTTGGGAGGTAGGGGGTTTGGTTTGTTTACTTCTAAGGTAAAGAATATCTTAATTTACACACACCAGGTTCAGTTAATTCTCCACTTCACCCTAACTCCACACTGGTAAAGAGTGGTATATCTTGGCAAGTTGGGACTAATACACGGCCACACTAACCTAATTCAAGTCAGGACTCAACAGTTTACTTCCACCCATCCTATTTAATCATAATTATGGGTATACTGAACAGCTATCAAAAGAACTGGTTTCCCTTAGTTAAATAAAGTTATCATACCTACATTTCTGTTACTGCTGGAGCATGCTTAACTATTCAAGTAATTCAGAGCAGAGAGCCTTCAAGAAACACCTTAATGTAATTCTATCTGTCTCTTTCTTTGCACACTAGACTTTCCTAAGTTCTATAAATTATGTTTCTCAGTACATTCAATCACCAAACTCCTCCTCTACTATTTTCAGAAATTTGCAAGATATTTGCAGTAGGCTGTGGGGGCCTATTTTTAAGTGAAATTTTTTAAATGAAATGCATTAATTCACTATTCCACTCAGAAACTATCATGTAAAAAAACTAAACACTTACTTTCTTCATTTCAAGCATACCATGCCATCACTTAGTAGCTAACTCGAACAACAAAAAAGGTACTACTGAGACTAATATGACAAAATGACATAGAGATAGTGATCAAGTGAGGAAATAAACAGGTAGCAATCATTGTGTCTACCTGTTTTAGGATTATTACCTTATTCCTTACATTTCCATAAGAGAAGACCTGCACTCCAGACTACAGAAGGAAAGAGCATTCTTTCTTCCCAGAGAAGAGTGGCTTATCCCAAACTTTTTGTTTTATGATACTAGATATTGGACCCTGGGGCACTCTACAACTGAGCTACAGCACAGCCTTTTTTTTTTATCATTTGAGACGAGTCCTGTTAAGTTGTCAAAGCTGGCTTCAGATTTATAATCTTTCTACGTTGGCCTCTCAAGTAGCTATAATTTCAGACATGCACCACCATGCCCAGCTATCCTAACCTTTGTTAAGACATTGTAAACAAAAAATACATCTGTGAGGCACAAGATGCTCAAGGATAGTCAAATCCAGAGTGACTGATCAAGAAGCTCTGCTCTCCTAGGTTTCATATCTAATCACAAAGGCTAAGTAATGGATTTCTACCCACCTGTAGTCCATTCTCTGCATCAAGTGCTATCTGGACTCATTCATGAAATTGAATAAATCCCTATTGCTTCTAGCAGCCTGGGGTCCTGGGTGCTGGTTACTTTCTTAGACCCAACTGCCCTCAGGCAGAACCAGTTAATCCTACCCCATAATAGTACTATAGTAGATCAAACCATAGAGGTCCCAGTTTCATTACTTTTGGGGTTGGGGAGTACTAGGAATCAAATCCAAGGCTTCACACATGCTAGGCAGTCTCTGTACCACTGGGATACATCCCCAGCCCCTCTTCATTTCTGACCAAGGCTAGCTAGCTTCGAATTAAGCCAAAAGTGCTGCCATTTGCATTTCACACTTAGCTTTCCCTCAGGCAGGCAAGACTCAAAGCCTAGATTTGGGGAAAGTAGTAAGCAGTCTAAGCCTTGGCTCTCAAAGCAGCTTTCCAGGAGATCTTTGGTAAGACAGCTGATGATGGACTTAAAAAAATTTGTGGTAATCTGTTATTGAGGACTTTGAATAGATTCATGTGCTTGTGTAGTTCCCTCCCCTTGAATCTAGGTTAAACCTATAATTCGCTTTAACCAACTGAATGAGACAGAAACAATACTGTGACAGCCCCAAGCCTATGCCTTAAGAAGGCTGGCTGCTTTTATTTTGCACTCTTGTGAACCCTAAATTACCAGGTAAGGCTGGTACAATGCTGCAAAGTCCACATGGAGAGGACAGGGCTGAGAATACGAGCCTACATGAAGAGACAGAGGTGTGTGCATCCACCCCTCAGCTTAACTGTCAGGTGAATGAAGCCATTAGAGTGATCACCAATAAATCCAGTAGAACTGCCCAAGGGAGCCCAACCCAAGAGAGCAAACTGAACAAATAAGTGTTTTAAATCACTTAATTTTAGGGTTCTTTATTACAAAGCAATAGATAAGTGAAACAATACTTGAGCTCCAGTTTCCTATTTGTTGTCCTAAGCCAACTCTGCCACAAAGTAAGTATACCAAAACTAAGTCAACAAAAGCTACTCATCACTACAACTTAGAAACTGACACATGGTTTAACATAATACATTCACCAAATGAAAAAAAGAAAGAAAAATAAAGATTTTTTAAATACATTTTTGTAGTTGTAGGTGGACACAATATCTTTATTTTGTTTATATGTGGTGCGGAGGATCAAACCCAGGGCCTCACACATGCTAGGAAAGTGCTCTACTGCTGACCCACAACCCCAGCCCAAGAAAAAGAGGTTTAAGCACGAATTTAAAGTATACACTAAGGACTTTCAATGGCACATCTTTTTTTTTAATGGTAAATTTTGGTATGTAAAGGTAAAAATAATAAAATATCATGATAGATATTTTGGAAAATTGGGTTCTGATTCATATGCCCCCAAAATACAATTTTTCAAAGACTTCATCTTATAAAAACAACAGAATTGAAATCAACAAATTTTCGGGTCTGGGGATGTAGCTCAGCTGGTAGAGTGCTTGCTTCCCATGCATAAGGTCCTGGGTTCAATCCCTAACACCACCAAAGAAAAAAATATATGTAAATATATGAAATCAACAAATTTTCAAAAGGAAATTAATACTTACATTTCACCAATGTATTATTCCAAACAAGAAAACCACTTCTGTTTTATCCTTAACAAATTATAACTATTCTGTGATAAAATACTTACAAATTTCAACATTACCTAAAGAGCCTACAATTAGGTTACCATCTATCTTCACAACAAAAAGGGAAACAGACAAGTTCAAATCTACACTTTACAAAAATTAAACACTCCAAAGAGATCAATTCAAACTTTTCATATATTTCCTACAAGTAAAGCTCCATTGTAGGTGAAGAATTGGAATTTTAGTGGGAAAAAAATATTGACCTACATACAAAAATATGGGCTTAATTCTAGTTCTGATTTTGGCCACTAACTAGCCAAATATCCCCCAAATTTAACTTTTCTGAAGTTCTTTAAACTTCTTTTGAGCCTCTGTATATTCATCTAAAAAGCAATGATTACTTCCTGACCCACCTAGTTTCCAATTGTCACAAAGAATCAAATAATCCAGCATTTACAGTCATTATAAAATAATGAAAAATGTTATAAGGATACTCTTCTTAATGCCATCAAAAAGTAAAATACATCTGTTTTCAACAGACATTTTTCCTCCATCAAGTATTAATAACTAATTCCTTGGACACTGTTTATAATAGGCAATTTATTGATTTTCCACTGTTCATTATGATTATAGTTTTATACAATCAGTAAAAAGACTCCAGTTTTTGTAATAATTATGGAATCAAAGTTACTAAAGCTGGAAAAGAAACCAAATAACAACATGTTCTGTTTCTCTCTTACCAGGGAGACAATCTTGAAGGTGCAGAGAAGTCAACTGTTCATTAATCAAACCATGTCTTAAACACACTAGTGACTGAGTAACTTCATTTTTTTTTTTTAGAAAACTCACTAAATAAGAAACACAGTTTATTTTGTCAAGTTTGGGTGTTCAATTGATAAAATGAATGAAGGTAAGGTAAAGAATATTCTTACTTAAGGCATTCAGGTATAGAGTAGATAAAAAATTGTTGAGGGCTAGGGATGTGGCTCAAGTGGTTGCGCGCTCGCCTGGCATGCGTGCAGCCTGGGTTCGATCCTCAGCACCACATACAAAACAAAGATGTTGTGTCCGCCAATAACTAAAAAATAAATATTAAAATTCTCTCTCTCTCTCTCTTTAAAAAAAAATAAAAAATAAATAAAAATAAAAAATAAAAATATTATTTCATTTATATCACTTCCATCCAAAAATGAGAGCTACAAAGGCAATTATAATTAAATGACTAGTCTGACAGTGTTATGTGCTTTCCATCCACCCAACTCACCCCAAGACTCATCAGCTCTCAAAACACTAAGAAACAAAATGGGTACACATATTCCAATGAAAATCTAAAATCCAAGAATTAAGTACTAGAAGGAATCTCCTTGGATCTAGTCCTTAACTGCTGAGGTCACTTAAAGGCATTAATTATATCCAACTGATGGTAAATGAGTTGGATGATTTTTAAAACACAAAGAAAACCATCATGTCAACAAACTCCTGATTTGCTTTACCCACTTGCTGACTAGTATGTAGTGCAATTATATAAACTGTTGTGCTACTTTGTTCTGTAATATAACAGCAAATAACGTATATTAGTCAAGTCTCTGACAACACAAGCGTTTCTAGCTGCAAATAATGTCCCTATGTCCCTACAGTGGGAGTTCTTAATATCAGTGAATGGAAAAATATGAAGATTCTACTATTTTTAAAAAATTCTCAGTAATTCTGGGAGCTGCCTCCAGCCCAACAGACTGGCCCACAGGATTCACAACGGAGATTCATGTAATCCACAGCCTCCCCTAAAATCATATCCACAATCTATAGGTGAATCTGAAAATATTCCAGGTCAACAGAATTCTTTAATTTCCATAAGGGTTAGTAATCCCTCAGAAGGTTATAAAGTAAAACACAAAATGCTTCCATGGATTTTTGCTCAAAATGCCACCAATAATCTCCCAATAAACCTGCATCGGAATCAAGTTACTTGACTTCATCAAATTGCCTATTCTGCTGCCTTTCTCTTTTCCACTAGCATTACTACCACCTTAGCTCAGACTCATAGCTCAGACCTATGAACTAAACTATAGGGAGATCTATGTACCCCAGGCTTGCCCTATCTCAAATCACACTACATTTTACTACAAGATTTATCCTCCTAAAACAAAGTTTTAAAATTGTTTTGCTCCCAACTCAAAAATCATCTGTGGAATCCTCACTGCCTAAGAAATCCAAAGTCATTAGCATGTCATTAAAAACAAGCCACTTAGCTTACCATGATGATGCACACCTGTAATTCCAGCTACTTGGGAGACTCAAGGCAGGAGGATTCCAAGTCCTAAGCCATCCTAGACAACTTAGAGAAACCCTGTCTCAAACTTTTAAAAAGGTCTGGGGATGTAGTTGAGTAGCAAAGCACTCCTGGATTCAATTCCCATGGTGGGGGAGGGGCAGAGAAGGGGGACAAGACAATTGACTGGACCAAATGATTATTTCAACCTTTATCATCCTTTATCCTAGTACAAATACTTTATGTCCCACACAAACATAATCACTTGCCTCTTCTAAATGTATAAACTCTGTACTCTTAGATCCTTTTATCTGCTTGGATCACCTTTCCCTGCCTGTCAAAAGTCATAGTCATCCTTCAAATCCAAGATCTCAAAAGACAAATGCTCCATGAACTAACCCACTTTACTTCCACTTTGCCAAATGATCTGACTTCTACCCACTCTGGGATTGAATTCTAAGAGGATTTTGTATTGTTTATGAAACTTAAGTATAGATTAAAAGAACAATGGGACATACGTGCCTACCTCCTTAGACAAGCAGTACTAATCATCCTCATTTTTGTATTTCCCAAAACACCTCAGTCATACAGTAGATGCTTAATATTTGTGCAAGGAAAAGAAATTTCAGCCATTGTTAAGTAAACAGCAAAGATTAGTCTCTCTTCTAAAGCAGACTTGATCTGTGACCTCCTGTATCTTGCTAGGCTTCCAAATAACATAAATCTTCACATTGTTTTTCAAAATCATGGTGTCTTAGGTCTTACAAGCAGTTATACATTTTATGGGAAGAACTATTTTAAAATATTAATAAGCCATGACCCAAAGAAACATACCATATACTTCATACATCTCAGTAGTTCCCAAACTTGGCAACTACATTTTTAATTTTTTAAACATTAACTATTTATGAAAAATACTAATTTCCAGTCACAGCTAATATGCTACTTTATGGGGAAAACAAGTCATAAAACTAAGAGGATGCCTTTATTTAAGAATTTAATTTTTTCCTAATTTTGCTCTGCACAATACACACATACTTTGTAAGACAGGTGAAGTGTATTTATGCATAAGTCTGAACTCATGTACAAACCTGCAAACAACTGTAAACCAGATATTTCTGGTTAAAAGAAAAAAAAAAGCCACTAAAGGAAAGCAGAAGATAAGCCTGAATGTTATCATTTTCCATAACTATTACAAGCAGCATTTTAAAGCTCAACTCTTGTTGCACATTCGCCTACACTAAAGGATAAAAACTTGGAAAAACAAATCAAGCTCCTTGGAAAATATTTTATCCTGGATGAATTAAAATGTCAAAATTATAATAGATAACTCCTCTTCTTTGGTAATGAGACTTCATATAATTTCTGGAGGGAAAAAATAAAATAAAAACCTCAACTCCAAATCGATGGAGCAAAGAAAGGACTGCACAGTTCCTGCACACACAAACTGATCATTTAAAGGTTGTAAAAGCCATGCACAAACTACAGAACTAAAAAAATTTAAAAATATCACAGGACAGGGCCCAAGCCACCAGATAAAATAGGACTAGTAAAAATCTGCAAGGTCACTGGAACCTACCAGGTCACAAAAGGTGGAGGTGGGGGGGTTGTGGTGGGGGAAGCTACGGAGCCAGTATAGAAGCGAAGTGCTTAAAACACGTCAGAAAAAGACGTTCTAAGGCAGGAGTCCTTGGTTTGGGATGGTGGAACTGGGGTGAAAGTCAGGGCACCGGCAGTTTTGAGAAAGGTGCTAGGGAAAGGAAGAAAGGTAGAAAGAAGGCGAACTGAAGGCTGAGGAAGCTTGAGAACTGCGGCTGCAGAGTCACGAAAACACTTCGCTCCGCTCCAGTATCATCAGCACAGGCCTGTGCCTGGGCCAACTCGGGGCAAGACCTGTGACCCCACCCCAGAAACTCCCGGCCCCCAGACTGAAGAAGGCAGCCACCGCAGAGCGGACTGACCCCCGACAGTCCCTCCGAGGGTTCTGCAGCGGACAGCCAGCGCCGGGCTCCTGGCACCGCGGCGCAGACTCCCGGCCCGCGCCCCCAGCCCCAACCCCGCGCCCCGGCGTCCTTACCCGGCGCGAAGCTGTCGGCTGGGCGGCCAAGGCAGCAGCGCCTCCTCCACCGGCGGGTGCTCTCACCCTTCCGTGCCCAGGATCGCCATCTCGCAGCAGGCGCGGCGGCGGCAGCCACCCAGGCGTCGGCCCCGGCAGCCCAGGCCGCCTGCAGCCACTCGGAACCCGCACGCCGAGCTTGCGGACACCCGACCC
>NW_026000093.1:34454122-34517217 GCF_001458135.2 Marmota marmota marmota | reverse complement strand
CCACCCCGGCCACGCGCTACCCGCAGCCGACCCCACACCTCCCTTCCTCGGGAGCGTGCCGCGTACCCGCGACGCCGGCAACGCGCACCAAGCGTGCGCCTCCCAGCCCGCCCCTACACAGCGCGCTGCGCCGAAGCCGCCCAAAGCCTCCAACTCCGGACCCGGAATCCGGCTCCCCGCGAGCATGCGCAGCGAGGGTGCACTGAAGCTGCCTCTGGACAACTCCGCTCCTCCGGGTCTTCGGAGTGGTCGAGTGGAGGTAGCGAACTAGCCAATAGAAGATCGGGGCGTGGCCAGAACCTGTGGAAGGGGCGGGGCCTCCACCGAGATTTAGGAAGAGGCTTCCCTAAATTCACGCTGAGTACTTAACTGCTGACTTGACTTTCCGGTCCGCCAAACCCTGTGCATGACCTCAAGTAAGGTCCTCGGGGCAGTGGCGTTCTTTCTCGAACACTTTGCAGCCTATTTTTGTAGGCTGCTAGTAAATACTCCTTGACTTACCTTAGTATTTGACTTAGAACCCATTACAAGAATAAATAATTGGACTCAGCAGATGGTCCTACCAGAAGACTTGCAGTCCATTTTTATTAGTAATCAAATTGCTCACTCCCCCCACCACCCACTACCACATCAGCCCAATAATAAAGCAAATACATGTGTCCATGCAATTAATCCACACCACAGTCCTGTAAGGTAGCGTTTATTAGCTCCATTATACAAATGAGTTAACTGGTTTAGGAAAATGCTATTGGTAATCTGTTGCTTTCAGAAGAAAGGCCACCCTGCAAATAGAAGTCTGTGATGATCACATTACTTTCCAGATGACATGGTCTTAAGATAAAAAAGCAAAGTCGGTTTCTACAATTTTTGCCCAAACCACTTACCCAACCCCTACAAACTACCTGCAACCAACCTCCTCTCCGTCTCAGAGGTTAGAGTTCCTGCTCCTTTCCAAAGGAAACTCCTCCACTGACTGCTCCTTCCTGGGACCCGCTTCTTAGCCTGTCTCGAAAACTTTTTCGTCTCTCCTGGCTACAACAGCATAATCATGTTTTAAGATTTTTCTGTCCTAAATTTTCTCTTGACTTTCAAGCATCTTTCTAGTTATCTTTTTCCATTGTCATTAAACTTTTTGAAAGAAGTGTGTAACAAAAATAGCAGTGACATTCAACAAATATCTCTTGACTGAACAGTGTACATTCCCTTCCACTCTAGTGCCTTAATCCCTGCCCTTTGACTTCACACTTGAATCAGGCGCATCGTCTCATGATGCATGAAGATCAATCTAAGATATACAACTGATAATATCATTCTACTGCTTAAAATCATTCATTGGCTCTTTAGAGCTTTTATGACAAAGACTAACCAGATTCAAGGCCCCTTGCATGCTCACATCCTTAGTTTCTTCTGTAATGAGAACTCTTCATAGTTGCCTGAATGTGTTAACTCATCTCTGTGCTTAAATACATATTGTTTCCTCTTTTTTCCCATATTTTTGCTGTCAGGTCCCTTTCAATAAATGCAGCAACTGCTTATAAACACCCCCTCAGAAACACTATGCCTATCCCCAGCAGTGTCTGTACTCCTTCTCCAGAACTTGTGCAAAGCCTCCTGCTTCCTGCTCTGTCTCACTTTCATCTCCCCCAATTGCTCAGTGTCCCCTCAGCCCTGTATAGAAGCTCCTAATGTTCTTCTCATCCCCTGAATTGACACCCAATATTGAATGTTTACTTTTTAAAGATATTTTTAGTTGTAAATGGACACAATACCTTTATTTTATTTATTTATTTTAATCTTTATTTATTTATTTATTGGTACTGGGAATTGAACCCAGGGGCATTCAACTACTGAGCCACATCCCTAGCCCTATTTTGTATTTTATTTAGTGACAGGGTCTCACTGAGTTGCTTAGTGCCTCACCATTGCTGAGGCTGGCTTTAAACTCCTAATCCTCTTGTCTCAGCCTCCCTAGCAGCTGGTATTGCAGGAGTGCACCACCAAGCCCAGCTTATTTATTTATTTTTATGTCATGCTGAGGATCTAACCCAGTACCTTTCAAATGCTAGGCAAGTACTCTACCACTTAGTTACAACCCCTGCCCCAAATATTTACTTTCATTACTAAACATTTCTTGGGTTTCCAATGGATACTGTTGTACATATGTTTTTGAAAATCACTGTCCATGTCCTTATGTACTATCTTAAGTTAAATTCTTGAAAGTCATCAAAGGATGTGAACAAGTTTAACCCTTTTGAAACATGTTGGCAAGTTGCTTTCCAGGAAGAACATGGGGATTGAAACACAGCTCTGCCACTGCAGGCCACCTTCTGACTTTCAAGATCCTAGACACTTTTACTTTTGTGGGCTTCTTCCTCCATAAAACAAAATTACAAACTATGTTTTCATACTGCATTGATATAGAGACAAATATATGGACATTATACATTAAAATACTTTCTTTAAGCCAGGTGTGGTGGTGGTACACACCTATAATCCCAGCTACTCAGGAGGCTGAGGAAAGGAGGATGGCAAGTTCAAGGCCAACCTGGGCAATTTTTTGAGACCCTGTCTCAAAATAAGAAAGTAAAAAGGGCTGGGGTTATAGCACAGAGGTAGAGTGTTGCCTAGCATATGCCATAAACCCCATATTGTACCCTCCCCCAATTTTTTTCTTTTACCTAAACATTTATTTTTTTTCCTTCTGATCTGAATAGAAATTAAAGCATTTTTGTGAGCTCTAAATGTGTTATGAGCCTGAAGCACTGTGCCTATTATGCCTAATGGATTAGCTGGCCCTGTAGCCACCTACAAACCATGAGATTTGGCCAAATTACTTAATCTGATTATACTTTAGCTAGGAAATTAGTGTAGTGCTGCCACATGATATTATAATAAAAAGGAAATAACTTGCTACAGGAATACTTATAGCTATCTAGCACGTAAGTATGGCACATAATCAATGAATTCCTGTTGCCATAATTGTTATTATAAATTTTCCCACAGCACTACAAGACAGTAAATGTGCTTCTTCAGAGTGCCCAAGTCACAATGAGTAACTTTGGTAAATATGCTCTTATCACTGGTCCATAGTCCACTTTCTTGCTGGGATGCATAATTCACAAGAGGGCACTTTCTATCGTGTAGATATTGATCCTTCATTAAACTATTTGTCTTTTCCATTTTTGTTTTCTTTTTACCTCATACATTTTTTCTCATCGTTAGGTCATGTAATTCTTCTGCTCTTATTTTTTTCTATGTGTTAGACAATTCTTTTTTTTTTTTTTCATTAAGTAATTTAATCTTTGAAGATTTATTTTGGAGTGATATTCTTTTATTTTCTCTAAATAGCTCATAGTATTTCCTAGTCTATTTGTCAAAGAATCTTTCTCTAGCCAGAGGTGGTAACACTTGTGTATAATCCCTGTGACTCCAGAGGGTGAGGATAGAGGATTACAGATTTGAGGTCAGCCTGAGCAATTTAGCAAGAAGCTGTCTCAAAAATACAATGAAAAGGAACCCAGGGTTCAATTCCCAGAGTACCACCAAAACAAAACAAAACAAAACTTTCTCTAACTGTAGTAATATTAAAATATGTCCACAACTTTGTTGATCCTCCTTCTTTCACAAACCAGAATCTGATTCTTTTCCAAGTGAGTGTGGAATATAGTTAGTGACTTGGTTCTAATAGATACAATGAGACTGAACTATCACTTCTCAAATTAGGTCATAAAAAGGCATTATGGATTCTCCCTACTCTCTCTCAGATCATTAACAACTACCACACATCAAGCAGCCCTATGCACAGGCCCACATGGCAGGGAGATGAAACATCTTGCCAGCAATCAACAAGGATCTGAGGCCTCCTGCCAATCTCCATGTGGAAGACACCTCTTAGAAGCAGATCCTCCAGCCTAAATCAAGCTTATGGATTAATTCATTTTGAATGAAACTTCACTGGGATCTTGAATCCAAATCACCCATAGAAACTGTGAGCTAATAAGAGCTTATTGTTTAATGCCCCTAAATTTTAGGGATAATTTGTCACCAAGCCATAGAAACTAATACTCATCTGATGTTTCTCAAGCTGGAATGATTTTGCAGGGAATTTTGTCATTGTCTTGAGACATTTTTAATGATGGTGGCTTTGGGGGCAGCAGTTCCTTTGCAATCTAATGAGTAGAGGCTGAGAATGCACAAGACCCTCTCCCTCCCCTCAAGCAAAAAACAAATGCCAGGTCCCAATGGCATTAGCACTGAAGAAACTGCACCCACCTGTCTACTTTCCCTAGAACCTTAAGAATTTCCTTTCTCATTGTACTTGTGGAAAAGGTAGGGTTTGGATGCCCCTTCACCTGTTTCTTAACCCTCCCTAATATACTCCTCAAACTCCCTTGCTGATCAAAGCCTAAGTCCAGAGATAGCAGTACCCCTTTTAGGACAATCTGCTGCTCCTTTCCAAAGCAATGGAATCAATAAGAGGCAGGTCTCCTCTCCCTTGATGGTTCTCTCTCCTACTTACTCTCTTGAAGTATGACACAGTTGTCAAGTATATTAGACTTAAAGGTTGGGAATAACTTAAAGCAATTATATCTTATAAATCAAATCATTTTTGGTGATTGTATTAGTAAAGGTTCTTCAGAGAAATAGAATCAATAGAATATCTACATATATATGTGGATTTGTTAGGAAATTGGCACACACAATCACAGAAGTTGAAAAGTTCCATGTCCATCATATCTATAAGTTAGAAAGTCAGAGATGCCTGTAGGAATAACTCAATCCAAGAAGCTGGAAACCGCAGAACAAGAAAGCCAATGGAACAGCCTCCAGTAGGAGGCTGAAGGCTCAAAAACTTCAGAGGGCTACTGGTGCCAGACCCAGAGACTACACACACATATGGAGTCTGTTATTGAAGGGTAGGCAGCAGGAGAAATATACCCTGCTCAGGGAGGAATAACCAGAGAGGGAGTTGTACTTCTTGTGTTTTCCTGTTCCTTGGCCCCCAGCCAATTGGATGGTGTCCTCCCACGTTTGGGGTGCCCCTCTCCCACCAGTTTACTGACTCATATGCCAGTCTTCTCTGGAAAAACCCCAAAGACAGGCTCAGAACTATTGATTTGCCACTTCTCTAGGCATCCCTCAATCCAGTCAGGATGACATCCAAAATTAACTATCACAGTGCTACTCTCCTTTAATTGATGAAGTATTATTTACATGCATTAACATAACTTCATCTAAATTGTACATTTCAATGAATTTTGACAAATTACTATGTCAGTGTAGTTTTACCATCATACTTGTGACACAGAACCTTCCCAACACCATAAAAAAAATCCTAGAACCCTTTCTCTCCCCAGCTACTCCTGGTTCTAGACAACTAATAATCTGCTTTCTGACACTATAGAATTATTCTATTTTCTCAAAAATTTGATATAAATGGGATTATCCAGTATGTAATCTTTCATGTGTTGTTCCAGATCAGCTATTCATTTTATTTTTTAATTTTGGCTTTTCTCTTTATAAATGTCATATTTATACTTACTTGGGGGGTTATTCAATCTTATTTTTCTAGATTTTTTTAGGTGCAAGCTAACATTATTCTATTGGGACTTCAATCTTATTTTGGGAGGTGGGGAGGAGTGGTACCAGGAATTGAACTCAGGGGCACTTAACCACTGAGCCACATGATCAGCCATTTTTATTTTTTATTTTGAGACAGGGTCTCCCTAACTTGCTTAGGGCCTTGGCAAATTGCCAAGGCTGGCTTTGAACTTGTGATCCTCCTGCCTCAGTCTTCTGAGCTGCTGGAATTACAGTGGGGCACTGCATCTAGCCTGGCTTTTTTTTTTTTTTCCTAACACAGGATACAGAGCATGAATTTCTTTCTCAACTTGGCATCAGAAAAAAAATCATCAAAAATTTCAATGTATTTTTTTAAAATTTTCATGTTGTTCTAAATTTTTATATTCCTTATGATTTCTTTTTTGATTCATGAGTTATTAGAAAATGTGTTACATATTTTTAAAATATTTGGTAATTCTCCTTTTTGTTGCTGTTTCCTAATTTAATTCCTAATTTAATCTTGAGTCAGAGAATATATTCTGTATTATTTCTATCCTTTTAAATTATTAATACTAGTTTTATGCCCCAGCATTTTTTATGAAATTTTCAAGTGCATATGAATGGTTTATATTTTGCAGTTATGGAGAAAATGAAGATTGTTCTATAAATGCCTATTAAATCAAGTTGGAAAAAAGTAGTGTTTTATTCTATCTTTGAAAAAAATTTTTCACCACTCCTTGTTCCCCACTAACACTTTAGTAGCATTTTGGGTGTTAGACTTGCCAAAAAGAATTCTAACCTTGTTTATTATGCAACCATTAGATAGTTTGAGGTATTAAGAAATTAATTGGCTCTTATGAGATCAAGATGGTAAAGATAGCCAGGCCTAGAGGTACAGGCCTGTAATCCCAGAGGCTTGGGAGGCTGAGGCAAGAGAATCTTGAGGTCAGCCTCAACAATTTAGCATGGCCCTATGCAACTTAGTGAACCCTGTCTCAAAAAATAAAAAGCATTGGGGACATGGCTCAGTGGATGAGCACTCCTGAGTTCATTTTCAGGTATCAAAAAAAAAAGATGGTAAAAATAATAAATGTTCTTTAACTCAAATTTTCATGTAGATTTGAGCTATTGGTGGGAAGCAAAGAGAATGTACTCAGGCTTTGAATGCTTTCAACTATGGCCTTTCCAATGATTCAGATTGAATACCTGTTAAAGAAATTTTGGAAAGGGCTGAGGTTGTGGCTCAGTGGTAGAGCATTTGCCTTGCTCGCACTTGCCTTGCACGTATGAGGCACGGGGTTCAATCCTCAGCACCCATAAAAAAACAAATAAGCAAAATAAAGTTACTATGTCCATCTACAACTAAAATTTAAGAAAAAAATTGGAAATATAAGCCATCACATAAATTCCTTGATTATATATTAGGGAAATAAAGGTTTATAAGCAGAAAACAGAGTGATCAGCTCCATTGAAGCATTTATGGTCTACCTATTATATACTGGGCATTATACACACAAAATCAGTGAAAATTAGTCCCTGCTCTACCCTTCAATAAAGGGTAGTTTAATTTTCTTTTTTATAATTCTCTCAATTTTGAACTTTAAAAAATATACAACTATTTTATCTGCTCTCCAGAAACTTGAGTTCCCAAATATTTAAACAAATACTGAATTTAATATGCTATGATAAACCTAGGGATAAGGGGTACACACAAAGCTTAAAGAGTGGTTGAGAATTGTGCAGTGGCAGATGGGAGACTGTCTCAGAAGCTAAGGATGAATTGATTTAAACAAACAAAAAGGATATAGGTGGGAAAACATTTCAGCAGAGAGTAACAGCATGAACACTGACCTGAAATGTGGAAGAGCATAGATTATACAAGAAATCACAGAGTACAGTGTGGGACTGGGAGTTACTTAACTGAATATAATCAAAGGTCTGTTATGTATTTGCTTATCAAATATGCAGGTTCTTTGTGATAGATTTTTTTGTTTTATTTTTACATGTTAGGAAAATAACCTTTGAGCCTTCTAATACCTTCTAGATTTCTATAAACTCCATGTGAACAGAAACCAAGCTTACCTCATTTTCTCCTGCACAACACATATTTGTTGAACAAATTATTAAACTATTCTTTCTTTTCCTCTTCCTCCTCTATTTCCTCCTCTTCCTCCTCCTCCTCCTCCTCCTCCTCCTCCTCCTCCTTCTTCTTCCTGGGGATTGAACCCAGGTTTGCTCTACCACTGAGTTACACCCTTAGTCCTTTTCAGTGTTTTTTTTAATTTTGAAAGTGTCTTGCTAAGTTGCTGAGGCTGGCCTCAGACTTGCAGTCCTTCTACCTCAGCATCTCAAATTACTGGGATTGTAGGCATTCACCACTGTGTCTGGCTTCCCAAGTTACTAAATTCTTTTTTTTTTAAATTTTTTAATATTTATTTTTTAGTTTTTGGCGGACACAGCATCTTTCTTTGTATGTGGTGCTAAGGATCAAACCCAGGCCGCACGCATGCCAGGCGAGCACGCTACCACTTGAGCCACATCCCCAGTCCCCAAGTTACTAAATTCTTGAACTAATTAGCCTTTGCCAAAATCCAAAGTAGATTTATCTTTTAAATCATTCCTTTATTTGTAAGAACTCATTTTCTTGAATAAATTATGTTTTGTAAATTGTCTTCAATAAAGGGTAGCTTAATTTTCATTTATATAACTGTCCCAATTTTGGATTTTGAAAAAAATGCAACTGTTTTATCCTTATATGTCTACATTCATTCACTATTTATTCATTAGAGACTTGTTGAATGCTTGTTTATGTGCTGGCATTGAGCTACACACCAGGGGTTCAGTAGTAACAAATCAGACCTAGCTTGGGCCCCAAGGGAGTATATATGTTCCAGGGAGGAAAACAGACAAGTATTGAACAAATAACTGATAAGCACATTGATGTTCCAGAACAAAAGTGATTAATTGGGGGAGTTAGTAATATTGAATAGAGTTTTAGTGTCTATTCAATATGGATTACTATATGGTAATTATAACACATTTATGACTTTCTTTTTACTTTATGTTCTCCACTTTGTTGTATTATATCACATTTATTGATGTGTGGCACATAATGAATATGCTAATTTTTGCTGGTTGTTTTTAATTATACATAACATTAGGATTCATGTTGACAAAATTATGAAAGAATGGAATATAATTTGCTCTAATTCAGTCCCTAGTACTTCCCCTTTTCCTCCTGTCCACCCTCCCACCCTGTTTTCCTTTCCTCTACTCTACTGATCTTTCTGCTATTTACTTGTAATTTTTGTTGTTGTTGTTGCTGTTTTCTGTTTTTAGTTAATGTCTTGTAGATGTACACGAGGGTGAGATTCACTGTGGTATATTCATATATGTACATGGGAAAGTTAGGTCAGATTCATTCCCTCTCTCTTCCCCTCAATCCCCTTCATCTAATTCATTGTTCTTTCTGCTGTTTTGATGGAATCTCCACCACCACCCCCCAACCTTCTTTTTCCTTTCTGTCCCCCAGCCCCATTTTGGACTAGTTTCCACATATCTGAGAAAACATTGATATTACTTGATTCAATGAAAAGTGAGTATTTCTTAATAGAAGTTGCTTTTGTTGTTCGTTGTTCCCAGTAATGGAAATCAAATGCAGGACCTCATGCATGCCAGGCAAGAGTATTGGGGATTGAACCCAAAGGGTCTTTCCCACTGAATTATATCTCCAGACCTTTTCAGTGTTTTATTTTGAGACAGGGTCTTGCCGAATTGCTGAGGCTGGCCTAGAACTTGCAATTCTTCTACCTCAGTATCCTAAATTGCTGGGATTACAGGCCTATACCATCACGCCCAATGCCCTTTTTATTTTTATTTTGACAGAGGATCTCACTAAATTGCCTAGATTGGTCTCAAATTTGCAATCCTCCTGCTACAACCTCCCAAGTAGCTAGGATCATAGGTGTACATGTGCTATCATAGCCATAATATAAACTATTTTTATTCAAATCCTTGTTCACTATTGCTTTAAAAGTTTTTACTTTTCTAGACTAACTCTGTTAGATCGATATTTACAAAATGTCCATCTTCAGCATGTTTACAATCTGTTTCCCCTTTGTAATATAAACAAATTGATATTCTGGCAGGGTGCTATGTCATACGCCTGTAATTCCAATGATTTGGGGGATGAGACAAATTTGAGACCAGGCTTGGCAATTTAACAAAGACCAGATCTCAAAATTTTTAAAAATGGGAAGGTCTGGAGATGTGGCTCAGTGGTAGAGTGACCCTGGGTTCAATTCCTAGTGCAGCAAAACAAAACAGCTATATTCTACCCCAGCAATAGGCAATTCAAGTTTTGGGCCTTAGGACTAGCCTCTTTGATAATTGAAGGTAGCAGCCAAACTTTATAGCCTTGTTGGAGGTTTATAGCCTCAGTGGATGCTGATTGTTGTCTCCTTCTTACATTGCCCACCATCTAAGAAAATCTTTCCTCTGACCACACCCATGGCTACCATGTTTGTAGCACAGGTTCATAGTATCTCCAGCGCTGGGGTCTTGCCACATAATACCCAGGGGAAAACAACTCAAAGTCTATTCAGGCCAATCAGATTTTCTTGCACAATAATTTTGAACTAAGAGCCAGGCACGGTGACTCATGCTTATAATCCTAGCAACTTGGGAGGCTGAGACAAGAGGATCACAAGTTTGAGGCCAGCTCAGCAATTTAGCCAGGCCCTGAGCAATTTAGTGAGACCCTGTTGCAAAATTAAAAATTAAAAAGGCTTAGGAATGTAGCTCAGTAAAAAAAGTGCCCATGGATCCAATCCCCAATACCAATAAATAAATATATACAATTTGAACTAAGCCAGTGTGGTGGCATACCTGTAAGTCCAGCTACTCAGGATCCTTAGGTAGAAGGACCTGGAATTAGAGAATAAAATTTTTTAAAAAGGGCTGTATGTGTGGCTCCAATGGTGGGATGCTTGCTTCACAGGCAGGAAGCACTGGATTAAATCCCCAATATTGCAAACAAAAGCAAAACAACAACGAAAACTTTGAACCAAGAGATGTTGACTTTGACTTACTAATTAGTTGTGAGTGCTGGCACTGAAATATCTGGTCAAGTCTGAGTCAAATAGCTCCACAGCAGAGCAGAGACTCATGTTAAACTGAATTTATCCAGGAACAAAAAAAAGAAACAAGCACCTGGGGGGAAAAGCCCAGCTATATCAAGGAAATGACATGTAGAGAGATGAAGAAGAGGGAAATGGTGCTACCTTAAACAAAAAGGCAGAAGAAAAAGAGAAGTGGTTGGAAGATTTTTCAACATTTACAAGACCCAATGGTACTATTTGCAGTTGGATTATATGAGATTCCCACTTATCCTTCAAATAAATTCTCTTTTCATCTGGTTTATTGGAACATCTTTCTTAGCTCCTCCAGGCAAATGATTATGGAATAAGAAGCTTGCATAGCTATTTCAGGGTACCTCAAACTCTCTGGTACATGCCTGGACTACTAGGTCTTGGTCAGGTAGTCCCATGGCTATCTGTGCCTATAGGTGTACCCACCACTCAACATTGTTTGAACTAATTGATGTTGTTTTTCTATGCCAACTAGTTAACCTGCCATTTAGATGTCATAATTATGGGGCACATCAGCAGCAAATTCCATCCAGTTAGGTCCTAGATAGGATTAGACAAGCTTGACTTGTCTCTGAAAGCAAGCAGGATAGTTTATGTATAGCAGTAGAGAAAGGAGGTGAGGCTCAAGGTTAAATGTCATCTGATATCAATGACATTAACAAGCTAGTCCAGATATGGCAGCAGAGAAAGGAAGTGAGGTTCAAGGTTAAATGGAATCTGATGTCAATGACATAAAGACAAGAAAAACAAACAAAGTGGACATAAATCAGGGCATGCTTACAGACAAGAGTTGTTTCAGTCAAAAAGCATCTGCTGAAAGAGGACTATTATTTCAGAAGAATTCTAAGCTACTGGACAACATTCCTGCTTTGGGATCATAAAGAATCTCTGGTAGCCAAAGTGAGGTCCAGGGCCAGTCAAGAGACTTTATAGCTGTTGTTCAATAGGGATGAATACACCGTTTTCCACACAGGCATGGGCTTTGAGTGCTTCATGATCCTTCTAAGGGCTTTGATACATCAGGCAGTCTGGCGCCTTGCAAAGGATTTCATTTTACTGAATGTCAAGGCCAATTTCTTACATCGCTTAACTTCTATTACTTAATCTCTATCATATCACTTAATTTCTCCATAACACTTATCATCATCTGAAAATCATATTTGCCTATTGTCTATCTTCCTACCAATAAAATATAAATTCTTTTAGAGCAGAGACTTTGATATGGTCCTCCTCCTAGCCTCATTGTAGTGTTCTTGGTACCTTGAACCATGTCTGGCTTGTAATATGTTCTTAGTAAATATTTATCAAATAAATAAACAAAAGTCCATGAACTCAGTAACACCATCATGGGCTGAGGGCCTAGACAAGAGTCTGAGTCTGTGACTCTATGGGTCCTTGGTTAGAATGTCTGCTTTTTGGGGGGTTGGGGAAGTGGTGCCAGGGATTGATTCCAGGGGTGCTTAACCACTGAGCCACATTCCCAGCCTGTTTTTATTTTTTTAATTTTGAGACAGGGTTTCACTAAGTTATGTAGGGCTTCCCTAAGTTCTGTTTTGTTTTCTGTGGTGCTGGGGATTGAACCCAGGGTCTTGTGCACGTGAGTCAAGCATTCTACCAACTGAGCTATATCCCCAGCCCACCTTCCTAAGTTCTAAGACTGGCATTGAAATTTGTGATCCTCCTGCCTCAGCCTCCAGAGTCCCTGGGATTACATGCCTGCCACCACAACCCGTGAATGGCTATGTTTAAACACATCTGGAAAACAACTGGCACCCATCTCCCACCCCATCCACACTCAAATTCTGATCTCAATTCTGAAATGGCAAATTTCGTAAAAAAGAAGGATGATTTACATGACTGTCCACACTGCTTGCTGCTTGAGCAGGCCCTCAACCACAAACACTTTCTCTTTCTTCAGTCTGCTTCCAGAATGACACTCTAAAGTCCCCTCACCACCACCATTTTATCTCTTGCTTCTCAGTAAACAAACTCCTCAGTTCTCACAGATAATAAAACACATCTCTATCTACAGGGAATTGTAAGTGAGCATATTTTCAGGAAACAGCTGAGATTTCTCATGTTCTTTGCTTTTTTGAAAAGCAGCCACACTGCTCAGTATGTATGCAGCACTTGTTTACTAATTAACAAGCTACCTCCCACTGAGCCAGTCACCCTTCCGCTCTCTGTTTCTTTTCCATTCTTATAAAACTTCGTGAGTGAGTACAAACTTGGCCCAGCACTTTTCAACATGGATTGTGATCAAATTTCTTAGCCTGGACACTTTCATCACTGAAATACATTTATTTAGGGGGCAGAATCAAAGTGAAAATACATTCTATTAATGTAGTAAGTTGTTTTTGTTTTGTTTTGGTTTTATTTTTTTGGTACTGGGAATTGAACCCAGGAGTGCTGAACAATGTCCCCAGCCCTTTTTATTGTTTATTTTGAAACAGGGTCTTACTGTTTCAAAAGAAGGAAGGATGATTTACATTACTTAGGGCCTCACTAAGTTCCTGAGGTTGGCCTTGAATTTGTGATCCTCCTGCCTCAGCCTCTTGAGCCGCTGGGATTACAGTCATACACTATCACGCCTGGCTGGCAGTAATAAATTTTGAAGACACTAAGAGGATATATACTTTATATAACAGTCCACACAATCTCTTTCTTTGAAAGCAAGCAAGTAGAGTGAATTTTATTAAGTTGCAGAATAAAATAACCAGCTTTAAAATCCAATAATGATAGTTGCATTAACAAATATCACTCAACAGGTATTTCTTGAGGATCTATTATACACAATACTCTGAGATACGTGCAAGGAAACAACCAAGTCCTAGACTTGTTAGATCTATTGAGTAAGATAGACCTTATGTCAAAAACAAACAAAACTGTTAAAAGGATTCAAAGGACAGGGATGAAAGATTATGTTTATCAAACGTACTCACTAAAGATTTCAGAGAGAAGATAGGATTTAGGACAGGCTTTAGATATTAGATAACAGGAAATTATTGTAAGGGATTCTTGTAAATCTTGAGAAACTTGGGAAAAGATACAAATAATTTAAACACTATTCAACCTTAAAATGTGCAAGGATTAGAATTTGAGTTGGGAAGGATATTTTGCAAATTTAAGATCCTTTGAAAATTATCATATCATAAAAAGTACATCTTTTCTCTGTGAAGATGTCATTTCTTTCAGTGATGTTTCAGTTACTATTGCTGTGTAAGACATTGCACCAACATTCAGTAACTTAAAATACCATTTTTAATGGTCACAGATTCTGTGGGTCAGAAAGAGCAATAGGGCTCAGGAGAATGGCTTATCTCTGCTTCACAACATCTGGAACTTTAGTTAAGAAGACTTGAAAGCAGTGGGTGGCCTGATGGCTGGGGATTAGAATCACCCGGAGACAATTCATTCATGTCTGGCAGTCATTGCTGGCTTTTGGCTGGGACCTTAGCTGGAGTTGTTGACCAGACTCTCACACATGGCTTCTCCATGTGGCCTGACTTCCTCACCTTGTGACAACCTCAGGTACTCAGACTTCTGACATGACAGCCAGCAGTCGCTCAGTTTCCATAATTTTCTATTTTGGTTTTCTGGCTGTTGCTCCTTGTTGTCTCCTTGGTGATTGTACCTACCTCCTCTTTTTCAGACCAGCCCTTCAGTGTTGCTGTTTCTCAGTGCTCCATTTTTAAGTCTCTTCTTCCTATAAACTCTTTTAAATCGAAATTCTTTTCTTCCTATAATTTCTTTCCTAATATATTGGTTCCGTATATATTTACTTCCATTGCCACGTGTTAGAGTTCGTCTTGATTTACATTGAACACAGAATTCTCCTGAGTTTATGGAACTCACATTTCCAATAGTCAATTAATATCTGCTTAAGTCTTCTAAGAGTCTCTAACTCCATGTAACCAAAACTGAACTTGCTAGCCTATATGCCTATGCCTCAAACCTGCTGATCATTTTCAATTCCCTATCTTGAGGATCCATCTGGATGCCATAATTAGAAACCTAAAACAAAATTAATCACTTTCTTTCCTTGCCTACATATTCCCAATGGTCAATAAATCTTGTTTTTTGACTTTGCTCTTAAATATTTCTGGATATCATTTTTTTTAATGTTTACTGCCTACGATCAGACTCAGTATATAGTCACAGAACCCTTCAATAGACTTCTAACTGCTCTTCTGCCCTATTCACCTTCTCTAAGTATCCCATACCTAAAAAGTATCCCATTCCAGGATAAATTTTTTTTATTCGTTTTTAGTTTTGGGTGGACACAATATCTTTGTTTTTTTTATTTTTACATGGTGCTGAGAATAGAACCCAGTGCCTCACGCATGCTAGGCGAGCACGCTATGACTTGAGCCACGTCCCCAGCCCCAGGATAAAGTTTTAATGCACAAATCTGACCATGTTTGAACCCTTAATTACCATGCCTTTGTAAAGGGGGATTAGATACTTATTGTACTAAAGATCAATCAAATAGTTACAATAGTTTTCAAATTCAAAAGTGCTATTCAAATGTAATATATATGTGAATGTGTTCTCAGTAGTGGTGATAGGAAGAAGGTGATAGGAAGAAGATCCCATCCTAGATCTTGTTGATAACAAAATGGCCCTAGTTGTTTCATCCTAACAATCTGAGGCAGGAGAGATACTCTCCCTACCTCTTGGCTGATTTGTGATTTGCTTTGGCCAGTAGAAGAATGTAGAAGTTATATGTAGATTCTGAGTCTAGATTTCAAGAGGCTGACATGCATCTATTCTCCCTCTCTCTTTCTCTCTCTCTCTTATGCATGCTCCCTCTCTCTTTCCCCTTATCCTCTGCTACTACTGAAAAACAAGCACAGGCTAGTCTACTGAAAGATGAAAGACCATATAAAGCAGAGCCCAGTCTTCCCAGATGACGTCATCTCTACCCAGTAAGCTCCAAGCCGACCTTTAAGCTGACCTCCGTATGAATAAGACCAGAAATGATCAAATAGTCCCAGGCCAGGTCAGAACTCGCAAGCTAACCCAGAATTGTGAGAAACAAACAAACAAACCAAAGATTGTTGTTTTAAATCACTACGTTTTTGGGGTAGTTTGTTATGCAGTAGTATGTTCAGGACTTTCTGTCCCTGTACAACAAATATTACCTTTTCCAAAAATCTTGGTTTCAAACATCTAACTCTTTAACTATTGCCGCCCGTCCTTCAGTTTACTTGCCTGAGTATGCCTCTTACTCTAATTCTTCCAACACGTTGAGGCTTCCAAACCATAGATTTTACCACTTTGTTCCGATCCATCCCTCCTCAATTCACTCAGGAACATGGTTACATTTCACGGTCTCTCATTAAATTCTCTCCTTAGTAAAAACTTATTCACCCTCTTCTCTGTCTTTTATAACTGCCTGGCAAAATTCCAGCCCAAGCTGAGCCCATCTATTCGTCTTCTCTGCCTATCACTGAATAGCAGAATATTGGAAAGAAAACCACAAAACTGCACTGACTTACTTCACCTCAGTCCATAACTATGCATGTCAAGTAACCACCAGAAATCTTACCACACTTCTCAGGAAATATTACTTTGCTCTTCTTTCATGCCTGCTCTACTAACTCCTTTGTTCTCAACTAAATGGCCTTTCTTATTCTTCACTGAGTAAAGCATGCTCATTTTCTCCTGTGATCGCTACAATCCTGTTTTGTATTTTTTGTTCCCTCTTGTGACAACAAAGGAAAATCTCTCTCTCCTACCACACTGACCTTTGGTACCTTTCTCCAACTCCTACTTTTTCTATTTTCCCTCACAGAAAAACTTTTTTTTTTTTTGTACTGGGGATGGAACCCAGGGCACTCTACCACTGAGCAAAATTCCCAGGCACTTTTTTTTTTTTTTTTTTTGAGTCAGGGTCTTGCTAAAGTTGCTGAGGCTGGCCTCAAACTTGTAATCCTCCTACCTCAGCTGCACCCAGTAGCTGGGATTACTGGAGTAGCTGCCACTGCACCCAGATCACATCAAAACTTTCCAAAAGAGTTATTTGTAAAAGCTGCCTCCACTTTCTCACACCCATTCTGCTTTTAATACACCTAACTGCTGAAACTGCTCTTATAAAGGTGAACAACAGTGAATATTTTCCCAAATCCAGTAGATATTCTTCTGTTTTAATCTTACCTGACATAACAAAATGGCTCCAGTTATCCTATCATTTAGTAACATTTGACCCTATTACTCTTTTTTCTTTTGAAATGTTTTTTCTTTTCTCATTATTCAAGAAGCATACTTTACTCTCTTGTATGTCCCTCACCACTTCATCTGTTTTTGTTGATTCTGTCTTCTCTCTTACCTTTAAATGACAGAATTCACTAGAATCCAAGCCAAAGTCACTATCACTTAACTACTCAGTACTTTAGGTGATCTCAATTACTTCCAGCTACTATGATTTATTTCATCAGTCCATATAAATCTTCTAATATCCAGATTTGTGTATCCCAATTCCTTTGTAACAACATCTTCACTTGGATGCTTAAGACCTGTGTTTAGGGGCTGGGGTAGAGCACTCACCTAGCACGTGTGAAGCACTGGGTTCAATTCTCAGCACCACATAAAAAATAACTAAATAAAATGAAGATATTATGTCAATCTACGACTAAAAATATTTTTTAAAAAAGATTTGTGTTTTGAATTGAACTGTTCAAATCTCTATTAAGACCTCTTTTACTGTTCCTTATTTTAGTAACTGGTTCACAACTTGATGGAATAAATTGATGAAAAATGAACATCTATGGAACAGTATAGGTGTTCTAATAAAAAATTCAATGCTACTCAATGCAATGGAACACAGAGTTCATTATTTTTCATTATCACAGGAATTTTCTCCTATTACTTTAAAATAGATTAAAGTGATAGTTGTGGTGATGCACCCTGGCAATCGCAGCCACTTGGAAGGCTGAGGCAGGAGTTCAAGACCACCCTCTGCAATTTAGCAAGACCCCATCTCAAAATAAGAAATAAAAAAAGGCAGGGAATGTAACTCAATGGCAGAAGATCCCTGGTTTCACTCCCAGTACTACAAATAAATTAATTTAATTTAATTGATTAAACCGTATATCATTGGTGGGTTTTTAAAAATAGACTATTTTTTTTAAAGACAAGTTTTAGGTTCACAGTCATATTGAGGGGAAGATGCAAAGGTATCACATATACTCCCTCACCCCACACGTGCATAGCTTCCTCCATTATCAACATCCTCCATCAGGGCCGTACATTTGTTACAAACGATAAACCTATGTGGACACATCATGACCACTCCAGGTTTATGGCTGACATTGAGGTTCATTCTTAGTTTGCACATTCTATGGATTTGAATAAATGCATAATGACATGTATCCATTGCTATAGTATCAAAGTATTTTCACTGTCCTAAAAATCTGTGTTCTACCTTTTTACCTCTTCTTTTCCCTAGCTCCTGATTTTACTGCATGCACAATTTTGTCTTTTCCAGTTATATAGTTGAAATCATGCAGTATATAGCCTTTTCATTACTAAATAGTAATGAGCATTTAAGTATCCTCCATTTCTATTCATTTGTTGTAAGCAGTGAATAATATCCACTGTCTGAATATAACACAGTTTATCCATTCACCTATTGAAGGCCATCTTGATGGCTTCTGCATTTTGGCATTATGATTAAAGCTACTATAAAGATCTTTGTGAAAATTTTTGTGTGGACATAACTTTTCAACTTACTAGGGTTGAAAAAATACAATTGCTGGATCACAATGAGAGTATGTTTTGTTTCCTAAACTGTCTTACAAAGTAGCAGTACCATTTTAAGCGTATCTTCTTATCTTCTGTGAATGCTATGTCTGAAAACACTTAAGGGCTGAAAGAGTTATCCCCTCAAAAACATAAATGATTCTTTTATGCATTTATGCCTGAAAATATAGTACCTTTTTGACTAAATGTAGTTTCCATATAAGACTGAATAGGACTGCTAGCCAAATGGTCCCACTGCCTTTGTGATTCTCAAAGTTTAACATTGCCCTTTCTCCAGCGAGGACTGTATATCACCAATAACTATAGTGACAATCATTTTGATGATCACATCAGTTTAATTTCTTTGACTAATTGTCTTCACTTTGCAAATCCCTTTTGGACTGCATTATGAATGATTGGATTACTTGCTAAAACTGAAAAAAGCAAGTTTTAAAGGTTAGCAGGCTTTAGAATTTCTCCTGTGTTTGAAAATACAAGTTTAGTTCTATGGTACTGGAAGAATATATTCAGAATGTCAATATGGAGGATTATTTACAACTTAACCAATTGTAAAACATATAATGATAATGTGTTGTAGTCTAATTTTCCAGTGTATTGATGTGTATTATTTATAAGCCCTACTAGATATGAGGTCTCCTTAGTTCAATCTAAAAATATTTTCTCATTAGAGACTGGAGATAGTTTCTGAAGCAGTTAGGCAATGATATTATTAGTCTCTTGGCAAGATGATTTGTTTTTTATTTTTATGCATATATTCTTGCATGTAGGTGAGTTTTTTAAAAAAATCATTAGCAATTAACAAATTGTTAATGAAATAGTACTCAATACTACTCTATTGTAGTACTCAATAATTAGTTTCAGATTTAGTCAACTAGATTTAGGAAGTAAAACAGGTAACTGCTTGTGAAGAGATCTCCAAGTCCCTCAAACATCAACCCATCCCCTGTTGTCTTCAATATGTGATCTTTAATCCTTTAAGCTTAGAAAGCTTTTTCACCTTCTGACTCTTGTTAGATAGATTTTAAAAGGAAAAGAATTGGGTTGTTGGATCCCTACTTATAGAAGTATAAATGGGCAAAAATTTAGAGGCATGAAAGAGGATATTTGGGAAAGATGGTTTTATCAGGTGATGCTTAAAAGGTAACTTAATAACCAATATTTATTACATGGCTCTGTACCAAGCATCATTAGAACAACCTTACATGGCTTGTTATATTTAATCTTCATAGAAATCTAGTTTTGAAGATGGTCATATGAAAGTGGAGAAAATTAACCTTAGAAAGGTAAACTTGAGCATTAAAACTTGAAGAGTCCATTGACTTTTCTCTGTTTCATATCCGTTTCAACAAATTCTTTCTGTTTTATGTTCAAAATATACCCAGAATTTGACCACTTCTGATGACATCCACCATTGTTGTCCAAAACAACTCAATTTTACACCTTGAGCATTGCCTTCAAACTGTCTCCCTGCATCTATTTTTTTTCTGTATTTTGCATTCAGAAAACATAACTTAAAAATTGAGGTAAGATCAGAATTCTTCAAAGAGTTTCCATCTAAAATAAAATCTTAATTCTGTATTATAGCATACAAAGAGCTACATAGTTTCTTGTTTTAGAGGGTCCCATATAATATGTCTTTAGTCCAGTTTGTACTACCGTGTTGGGGACCGCAAATCAAGTCAAGATGGCGCCTGGCAGTTTGCCAGGAGGAGTGGTTTGTGAGGCCATGCCACCGAGCCATTAAGATGGTAGGGATTCCTTATTGGCTGATTCCTGTAACTGGATGATGCTAATTGAGTCAAGCTGTGTGTAATCAGGTATATATACCTCTGCTGTTTTGCAATAAAGTGGCTCCCGCTACCTTGGGTGCCCGCTACCTTGAGTTCCCACTCAGTTCCCGCTCAGTTCCTTCGCAATAAAGCAGTTCCCGCTTCAACCTTCAAGTTGCTTGTCACCTCCCGGTTATTTTGCCCAGCCGGACTGCGGCAACAAAACACCTGAGACAGGGTAATTTTATAGTGAATAGAAATTTATTGGCTTACAATTCTGGAAGCTGGGAAGTTCAGTGTCAAAGTCCCAGCATCTGACAAGGGCCTTCTGGCATATTATTAGATGGCAGAAGGCGGGAGGGTGAGAGAGAGCAAAAGAAGGTTGAACTTGCCCTCTTGTAATGTCATCAGTCCCAACCATGAAGGGGCACACTCATGGCTTACTAAACTTTTAAGAATCTCATCTTAATAAACTCTTTAAGAGTCTCATCTCATCTTAAAATTGTTACAATGGCAGTTAAATTTCAACATGAATTTTGAAATGAGCATATGTTAAGGGGAGGAGACAAATGTTCAAACCATAGTATATGACAAAAACACAGAAAGTGAATTAAAGGACATGCAGGTGTCTTTGTTACTCCACAGCCATTTCTTAGCACTGGCACAGTGTAGTATCACTTTAAACAACACTGAATAACATTATTCAGGCCCCAGGGAAATGGCTTTCCATATTTTTTACTTATGTCTTCAAAATAAAAAGCAGTAATTGGGTATGGTGACACATGTTTATAATCCCAACAACTCAGGAGGCTGAGACAAGAGGATCACAAGTTTGAGGCTAGCTTGGGCTACTTAGGGAGACCCTGTCTTAAAATAATTTAAAAAAAATTAATAAGCTGGGAACGTAGCTCAGTGGAAGATGTCCCTGGTTTCAATCCCCAGTATCAAAAAAAAAAAAAAAAAAGAAAGAAAGAAAGGAAAGAAAAAGGAAGGAAGGGAGGGAGGAGTTTATTTATTTTTGGTACTAGGGATTGAACTCAGGGATGCTCTACCAACGAGTTACATCTCTAATCCTTTTTAGATTTTTTTATTTTTTAATTTTGAGACAGGGTCTCACTAGCTTTCAATCCTCCTACTTAGCCTTCCAAATCTCTAGGATTATAGGCATGCAACACTGTGCCTGGTTGAGAAATTTAAAAACATGAAATAGAGCCCAGAAAAGAAAAAAAGGCCTGTAAAGAAAAATGAAATGAAATGAAAATCTCCCCCCCCAAAAAGCAAACTGCTTAATTTTTTTTTCTTTGTGGTACTGGGGATTGAAACCAAGGGTGCTCTACCCTAGTCTACTTAATTTTTAAAACTAGAAACAAAGAATGTCAAGTATTACCCACATAAAAATCGAATGAAGAATTAATTACTGATAAAAACCACAAAACCCAGCTGGCATGTACACCTATAACCTCAGCCACTGGGGAGACTGAGAAAGGAGGATCACAAGTTCAAGGCCAGCCTCAGCAACTTAGTAAGGACCTACCTAACTAAATGAGACTCTGTGTCAAAATAAAACATAAAAAGGGCTGGGGATGTAGTTCAGCGGTAAAACATTCCTGGGTTTAACCACCAGTACCCCCCCGCCACACACACACCAAAAAACAAAACAAAAAACAAAAACAAAAACAAAAACACAGCAGGAGATTATTCTCATCAAATTCACTATTTATGCATGTCATGGAATCTGTGTAATTTCCTATTTTTTGATACATGGATATTGGATTACTAATCAAGGCAACGATGATGCAGAAGAACTCTCCTTCATACTCTATGGGTTCATACATGTTTATAAACACTAATTAAACATTATTTTTCTTCATAAAACTTATCATGGAATGGTATATATGTGCTTATTTGCCAACAATATGTCTCCTGATGGACTTAGTGAGAACAAGATCTTTGCTTTCTTTATTACTATTTATTCCCAAGTCTGCAACAATGCCAACTTGAAGTATGGATTCAAGAAATTTTTGTTGAATGTAGACTGCTAACACATGGATGAGCTTAACCACTAGATATAGTGCATTTCCTTCAGAAGGATTTGTAAACTTCTTGGAAGACTTTGAGAGAAAGGTAAACAAAGTTCCAAAAACAATGTTTGCTGGTATCACAGCAAATATTTTAATCTACTTTCTCATGTTAATGTTAAGACTCTCACTAACTTGCTTTTTAGGTTTTTTGTTTGTTTGTTTTGTTTTGTTTATTGGCAGGGTACTGGGGACTGAACTCAGAGGCACTCGGCCACTGAGCCATACCCGAAGCCCTATTTTGTATTTTATTTAGAGACAGGGCCTCACTAAGTTGCTTAGTGCCTCACCATTGTTGAAATTGGAATTTAACTCACAATCCTTCTTGCCTTAGCCTCCTGAGTTGGCATTTAGTTTTATCATTAATTGAGCACTCACTAAATTCAAAGCATCCTATTGGCTGATGTAGATATCAAGGAGAAATAAGACTAGATACGCACTGTTATAGATTGCATTAGTATAAAATTTTGCTGTTTCTCCTTACTGGGTTTACCTAGACAAGAGGAATATAATTCCCACCTTATTGACCCCAGGCTTGGCCATGTGATTGGCTTTGGTTAATAAAATATGAGTGACAATGACTTATACCAATTCTGAACAGAATCATTCAGAATCAACCATTAAGAGTTTTCCCTTTGCCACACAATTGGTATGTCCCAAGTTAAGAGCTGATTTTTTAGCCTGGAATGGGAATGAATTGATGCAGAGTCAAAGACAGATTACAAAGAGTATGTACCATTGGCAAGAAATGAACTTCTGTTACAAAGCGGGGGGCACTAGAGTTGACTTGTGAGAGTCGATCTCCTCTCAACTCTGTACCTTAAAATTGACCAAGGTAAGGGTTATTTTACTTGGAAATTGGAAAATACTATACATTAGGGCTTTTATTCCTGCAAGTCGTTGTTAAAAGTATTCCAAAATTTAAAGTCACTAATTTCCATTATCAGTTTTCTTCCTGTGATAGAAATTAATAGACTATAATGGCAGGAGCTGCATTAAGACAAGAACAGGATGTTACGGATATCAAGAACTGTGAAGGGCCTAAGTAGCTTGAGTTTCATGGTCTGCTACAGTTTCATGGTCACTGGCAGGGGACATGTAACTTCTGAAGCAGAGACAAAGGACTTTATTAATAACAGGACAAAAAGAAGCAAATTGAGCTTCATGTTCACGTCTGTCCCCCTTGTTCTTCAAGTTTCAAGGAAAATGGAGTGGCCAAGGTAGATGCTGAATAAGCAATTGTGTGTGTGTGTATGTGTATGTGTGTGCGCCGAGGAAACCGAATCATCTTTAATGCACTGCAGGCAAGAACATCCACTGTTGTCTTGGAGGGAAACACTATGTTTCTTACATTTGGCGGTAAACAAACCTGCCTTTTCCTCTAGCAGGTACCAACTCCATCTTTCCATACTGGTTGCTACACAAACATATGTGAAAAAATAGTTCAGAACAAAAGATTTCCAGTACCTCTGCTCATGAGGGCAGAAATTCAAGAGAACTGTAGAAAACTATCGTTCAAAATGGCTACACATTCTATAGACACCAGCCCTTGATAGGAAGGTGTCTGTGGTTCCCCATTCCAGAATCTTCCTCAGGTCTCTTCTCCCTTTTGGTACTGAGGATTGAACCCAGGGGTGCTCTACCACTGAGCCACATCTCCAGCCCCTTCTATATTTTGTTTTGAGACAGGGTCTCATTAAGTTGCCCAGGCTGGCCTTAATTTTGCTGTTCTCCTGCCTCAGTCTCCCAACAGGTGGGATTGCAGGCCTGTGAGACAACTGAAGAGTGTTTGTAATTTGCCTCAGGTACACCTTGCTTCTCTTCTTTTCTGTTGCTTCAGACCTCTCACTTCCTTATTTAGTAACTAATTCTCCTTCAAGTGTTAATGGAGAGATTTGCTTTTCCCAAGAGTGTTTTCCAGATACAAAACTCCTTAAAGGGGAAGAGAGAATGCACATCTAATTATGGGGTGCAAAAATCTGAGACTAGCTGTGGAGATATTTTGGGGTAGCAGAGAGGGCTTGCTTCTCCCAAATTATATATCTATCAGAAGTGTCTGCCTACTTTATTTTTTTCCTAAGCTGCAGAGCTTAGTGCAGAATCCTCCAAATGTTAAATCAAGTCGAGAGTAATAGTGATTTATTTTTCTTTTGGAAATTTTAAGGAGAATTATTTTGGCCCAGTTTTCAAATTCCCCTTGGACTCTCCACCCCTTCACAGGCGGAAAATTACACCATTTAGTGTTGATCTTTTCCAATTGTGAGCAGTCATAGACTGGTAGATATAACTTGTGGAGTTTGTTGTTGTTGTTTGTTTATTTACTTTTTTTTTTTTTAAACTTTTCTGGAGATCTAACTGGAGATCTAACCCAGGGGCACTTTATAATTGAGCTATATCTCCATGCCTTTTTATTGTGAGATAGTGTCTCCCTAATTTGCTTAGGTCTTCGCTAAATTGCTCAGACCTTTGATCCTCCTGCCTCAGCCTCCTGAGTTACTGGGATTACAGGCATTCACCCTACTCCCAGCTTGGTGTTTTTTATTTTTAATTTTATTGGTGTTTTCCTGCTTGAGATTAGTCAAATGAACCATGTTGATACTTAGGTGGGTTCCATGGAAAACTCATAAACAATCTATTCTACTTAGTTACCAGCTTGTTTGACTTTGACACTATTATCCTAAAAGTAGAATACTGATTAATCTAATTCTTAAGTGTTAATTTTTGGGCCATGTCCTTTAAAATAAAATCCTGCAACATAAAAATCTCTTTCAAAAGTAGTCTTAGCTAAACTCTTTATACTAGCTCATTTCCCCACTAACTTGTCTACTGTTTCCTGTATTTTTACAGGAAGATAAACAAAAACTTATCTGGATTTTCATAGATAGCATTTTAAAAAATTATATTTATGCTATTGGCCATAAAACCTTAATTTCTGCTGGGCTTCATTCCAAATAATTAAACCTCCATAGATATATTTTAATCTATATTTTCCTCCTTTTGCTAGAGGAAATTTGTATTATAATTAACTTGAATGTACTATCAATTTTATTCCATTTAGTTCGAAACAAATCATTTAATATTTAAAATTACCATTGAATGTTTACATCCCTCAGACGGGAATAAATTCTCAAAATTCTATGTAATGATAAATCATCGGTAATATCATCAGTGTAAAATTTCTATACATCTTTTTATTTTTTTAAAGGAATGAGATCATATGTATATACATATTCCTAAGTACATAGTGTGTAGCATATGGTAACAGACATATTTTTATAACTGCACAGAATTTATCTTGAAAATTGCTTTCTTTTGTTAAAAAGAAAATCAAGTACCTTTAGTCACAGGGATGCTTCTTAAAGATATGCAGGTCAGTGGGAACTGCATCTAGCCAGCTGGTCCTTCTTGCTTCAGTGCCCACAAGTGAAGGCTACATCTGCCCAGAAAGGTCGCCTTTTATGATTTATGATGGTAAAACACACTCCACTCTTTTTGTTGTTGTTGTTTGTGTTGGGGAATGAACTCAAGGGTGCTTTATCACTGAGCCGCATCTCTGGCGCTTTTCATTTCATTATATTTTTTTTTTTTGAGACAGGGTCTTGCTAAGTTGCATAGGATCTTGCTAAATTGCTGAGGCTGGCCTTGAACTTGATCTTCCTGCCTCAGCCTTCTGAGACCCTGGGATTACAGGTATGTATCACCACACTCGGCTCCATATTCATATCTTGATAAGTCATATACTGCCTCTTCCACTCATCCATTCTTTTTGTTCTCTTTCCCTTCTATATTAACTATAGAGTTCACTCTTAATGCATTCAATGAAAGTAAAATTTTATTTCTCTCTCCTGAAATATATTTTGAGCCCTGATTCCAGATAAAATGACAGCTTCATTTGCTCTGTTGGCCTTTTAGATGTTTAGAACCAACATCTTAAACTTAAAACTGAACTTACTTCTTTTTGTGTACACTTCCTGGTATTCTTAATTACCTGAGGACAGAAGCGTATTCTTAAATTCACTACTGTTTTCCTAAAATTACAAATAAGATGTGTAGTTAAAACTGATCTATCCTTACAGATTTTTAACTTTTAGCACAAAATTATTTTGTATGATGTACGTTCCATGGTTACTTTTATTAATTTAATTAGAGTTTCAGATTCAGCGGTGGAAATGATTTAAATAACAAGTGAGGTGAGTTAGGGAGTGAAAGCATATCAGATTCAATTAGGCATGACATCAAAAGCCTATGACATGCCTATCTGATATGGTCTCAGCATTGGGGAATGCTATGAAACCTTCAGAAAAGAGAGAACTATGCCTGTATCTTTCTCAAATTGGTATCAACTAATGAAGTCTAATAACTCTTTTATTCAAATATTGAGGACAACAATCCTCATGCCCAGTAGTCCAAATATCTCTAGACTAAACACTCTAATTTTCTTTATAAAATGTGATTTTGATCTCGTCTATCAACTTGGCCATCCTTCTCTACTTCATACCTTTTCTAAATCTGTCATATCCAAAAATAAATGCAAAGCCTTCACATGTAGTCTTTACTGGGTGGAGCAGGACTTTATCTTTGCTCATTGTAGGTATTTAAATGCTTTGATTCTCAGATTTCATAAATCTTTTACCAAAACTAGAGTTTGAGAATTACACTTACCAAAGATAGTAAATAAGCCTTCTCAGGGAACATATTCTTCTACAAAAAGATAAGAAGAAACTAGATAAGAGTGTCTGAAAGGATAAATAGAAAATTTATCTTTTAGTGAAGTAAAATAAATTTGCAGCACAAGTTACCTACTGTATTTTAAAATAAGGGCTTATACAAATTTTGTTCAGTAAATGTGCTGTTTTCAAATTCCTTTTGTACAGATGCTGAACATCCATGTTTTCTCTGGGAGCCATAATTCTGTTGAGTGATGTGAGCTTTACAGAGAAGCTTTTAATGTGTGTTCCCTTGAGGACCTAAGAGATTTAATTGCTTTAGTTTTCAAAATGAGGCTAATATTATCTGCAGCAATACCTATACTTGTTGAGTAGATTATTCTACTGATGTATGTTCCACACTTTGAAGATAAAATGCAATAGACATACTGACTCTGGGGTAGAGGGCTAAGCAGACCTTTAATGACTAGTTTGTCAACATGCAATCAGAAAGGGAGATGGTGTCTTATGAGCTGACAGTTCATTACTGGCTTAAAATAGATTGGGGAGAGCAAAACCGGGTTTTCCGATTAATTTCTTCCTTTGTTGTTGAGGACCCCTCAATGTCACCAATGTTTCATTTTGTGGAGTGTTCACAACAGAGTTTGAATTATAAAGGAAAGATTTCAGACTCAGACTTTAAAAAAAGACTATTAATTAAACATTGTGTTCATTAGCATGATTTGATTGTAGTCAACAGAAATTATTCCCAGCTAACTTAAGTGAAGTCAATTTATTGAAAGATAAGAAATTCATTAATTTAGGAGAACTGGGCTTGAGATGGGGCATGAACAATAGAAACTTGGAAGCTACACGACAATGGACTCATGACTAGAACTTCTTGTTAAGACCCTACTGACCCAATGGGATGTGATTCCATTCATTTTCAGATTCTATGTTCCTCTGCTTCAGATTCTATTTGTGGACTGGAGATGTAGCACAGTGGCAGCACACTTGCTTAGTATGTGTGAGGACCTGAGATCAATCCCCAGCACTATAAATCAAGAGACGTAACAATGATTCTGTCTGTTTGAGCTTCTTTATGGAAGTCATAGGAACCTATAAATTAGTGATTCTTAAGCTCTTTAGTCCTAAGAAGCTTAAAAATTATTGAGGATTCCAAAGAGCTTTTGTTTGTGGGTTATAGCTACATATATTTACTATATTATAAGCTAAAAGTGCAAACTTTTAAAAACATTAATTAATTAATTAATTTTTAAATATCAATAAAACCTTATCACATAGCAATCTAGATAACATGTTTATGAAAAAAAACTATAGTTTGCCAAACTAAAAAGAAATTGTACAAGAAGTAGAATCACTTTACATTTTTGCAAATATTTTTCATATTTGGCCAGATAGTGGACAGCTGAATTCTCATATATACTTCTGCATTCACTCTTTTTTTGGGGGAAAGTGTACTGTGGATTGAACTCAGGGGCACTCGACCATTGAACCATGTCCCTAGCCCTATTTTGTATTTTATTTAGAGACAGGGTCTCACTAAATTACGTAGTGCCTCACTTTTGCTGATACTGGCTTTGAACTTGCCATCCTCCTGCCTCTGCCTCCCAAGCTGCTGGGATTATTCCCTGCTTGTATTCACTCTTGTATAATATTTTGTGTCAGTTGAAGTATATGAAGAAAATTTGTTGCCATACAGATATAAAGTTAAAAATCAGAAATATTTGAATAATTTTTAAGTTAATATGAATAAATTATGCTAAATTGTATAATAAAGAAAATAATCTGGAAGCATAAAGCCTAGGTTAATACAATTATACCTCAGTGGAGGCCCTCAAGACTGGAGGAAGGCCCTGGATGGATATTTATGCACAGTTCTCCATCCTCATCTTAATCTGGTATCACTTCTGTGAATAAGATGTATCAAGAAGGAATTTGAAATTCTTTTACCAACTGAGGTTAAATTTTAAGTTTGCTCTTTATAAGATAGGCAGTATCTAGAGTTGAGCATGGTCATGTGGAAGGTTTGCTAGTCTTACGTTGTAATCCCATTCTAGCATGTCCACTTCTCTGGGCTTTTTTTTTTTTAATTATTTATTTTTTAGTTTTCGGCAGACACAACATCTTTGTTTGTATGTGGTGCTGAGGATCGAACCCGGGCTACACACATGCCAGGCGAGCACGCTACCGCTTGAGCCATATCCCCAGCCCTTCTCTGGGCTTTTTGATCCCTTCCTCCACTAATTTGCCATTGGAAGATATGGTACTTTCACTTTTTTTTGATGTGGGTCAGTTCTTTTTACCCAAGTTTTCCAGGAGCCAACCCAATAGCATATTGGAATCTTCAGCCAAGGCCCTGACAAAAATACTGAGTTCTGAGTTATGGGACAATGTGCACCTATTAATAGACTCACCTTTATCCCATTTTACATTCCATCTCTCTCGATTCTACACACTCATCAGAGACTTGCTTTCTCAGTTATTGCTGGGTAGATGTGCTTGAGAACCTTGAACCCCCAAAGTAGTTCCTGTGTGGCTGAGGCAATTCTCTGGACAGGGGTAGCCAAGAGTTGTTATCAGTCGGTAAAAACAACTAGTCATTGGTAACAACATGCACAAATGCTTGAAATGGTTCAACACTGCTGAAACCAAACATTGAAAGAAAAACCTCTCTCTGATGTTCTATGCTTTGCAATTTTTTGAAAGGTCATTGCATTTGAAAACTCCCACCACTCAATTAACTGTTTTATTCTACTCTACATCATTGTCATGAATAACTCAGCAAAACAAACTGAGAAAACTGTGTGTATTATTTTATAAACATTCACAGCATAATTTTTTGCACATTGGCCATTTTCTTCAAAACATTATTATCAACCCATACAGACACTTCCACTCTGGAAGAACTCCATGAGCTTCTATAAATAACAGTAAAGAGGATAGATGAATTAATACTCTTTTTTTCTCTCTGTCCCTATACTATGTCTTTCCTCTTTTTCAACCTCATTTCTCTTTCCTTCCCCCCCCCTTCCCATGCTCTCTTCTTTCTTCTCATACTTACTTCTCTTTTAAAATTTTCTGTCCCTCCATCCAACTTTCAGTCTTTACTTGCTTCATTGTACAGTGCAGTGTGGCTATTTTTCACATTTTTCTCCCAGATTTTTTTCTTTTCTGGCACCATCTGTCTTTGCATCAGACAGGTATTTTGTGAATTTAGAAGTTCTAGTCAGCATTCTATGGAACAGATTCAATAGCAGAAGAATTTCCAGACTTTCAACTTCTAAATACTTTCTTAGAATATCTCTCCTGGAGAAAAGTAATTCTTTTTTGGAGCATATGCTGGCTGTTACAATTGTGAAATTTTTAGTCTAAGCCAAAAGGAAGGGATAAGAAAAAATGAGAGAACTAACTTTTGCATTTAGAAAAATTTCCCCCCAAATTAAAAAAAAATCAAAACATTATTTAATGTAATATACTGTATCTCCATTTTGTAGGGCTACCATAACAAAGTAGCATGAATTGGATAGCTTAAACAACAGAAATTTATTTGCTTATAATTCTGGAGGCTAGAAGCGCAAGATCAAGGTGTCAGCAGGGTCAATTCCTTTAGTGACCTCTCCTTGGCTCGTGGATAGTCATCTTTGCTCCCGTATGGTCACATGGTTACTCCTCTTAGCCTGTCTGCGTCTTAATATCTTCTTCTTATAAAGACATTAGTCATATTGGACTAATGTCACTTGTATGTAATTTCCTAATGTCATTTTAACTTAATTACCAGTCTACAATTATGGTAACACCCTGTTTTAGTCAGCCTTTTTCTGCTGTGACTAAAGGACTCAACCAGAACAATTTTAGAGGAGGAATAGTTTATATGAGGGCTCATAGTTTCAGTGGTCTTAGTCCATAAAAGGCCAACTCCATTCTTCAGTGCTCAAGGTAAGGCAGAACATCATGGCACAAGAGTGTGGCAGAGGAAAGCAGCTCATATCATGATCTGGAAGCAGAGAGAGAGGGGTCTCCACTTGTCAGATACAAATATATACACCAAGACCACACCGCAATTCCCACCTTCTCCAGCCACACCCTACCACTTCAGTTACTCCCTATCAGAGGATTAATTCACTGATTGGATTAAGACTCTTAAAACCCAATCATTTCTCCTCTGAACCTTCTCGTATTCTCACAAGTGAGCTTTGGGGGACACCTCACATCCAAACCATAGCACACCCCAAGATTAGCAACCCAACATATGAATTTTGAAGGGACACAATTCAGCCTTTAGGTTCTTAACATCTATTAAAGAAATCCTCAGATTCTGAAGAATGAGAAAGTCTATGTATTTTTGTGTAATATGTTAACATGTTTTAAAATTCTAAACAGAGGACTTCTGTTTCCAGGAAGATAAAGTAAACATACATTCATTCCCCTACTCTTCCCACTAAATGCAAAAAAACCTCCTAGATGTGATACGTAAAACAAATAAGAAAGCTTTGAAAAGTGCAAAGAAGAAAGTAGACCATCTAGGGTCCTTTAAGGAATGACATGGTGCTAAGTTGTCTGGGTTTATTATTATTATTATTTGGTCTTATAAATAGTCTCCTCTTATGTGGAGGGGTTATGTTAGAAGACCCCCAGGAGATGCATTAAACCACGGATAATATCAAATCCTATATATAACTAAGTTTTTCTATACATGCATGTGACAAATTTTAATTTATAAGTTAGGCACAGTAAGAGATTCACAATAACTCATAATAAAATTGAATAATTATAACTATATATTGTAATAAATGTTATGTGAATGTGGTCTTGCTCTCAAAATACCTTATTTTTCTTTCATCTTTTCAAGGAAGGCTTTTACAGCTTGTCTTTGGCATATCTGATTGCCAGTGTCACAACTCTCATGCTTTTTGGCTATTACTGAGCAAAATAAGGGCTACATGAACACAGCACTGTGATAATGTGACTGTTGATCTGATAATGAAGATGGCTACCAAGGTGGCAGAGGTAGTAAAAATACATTCAGCATGTATGCACTGGATAAAGGGATGGTTCACATCCCAGCAGACTATACAAGATTTCATCACATTGTTCAAAATAGCATGCAATTTCAAGTTTATGAGCTAAGGGCAGTGACACACACCTGTAGTTCCAGCTACACAGGAGGCTATGGCAGGAGGATCAGTTGAGTTCAAGAGTTCAGGACCAGCTTGGGCAACACAGTAAGACCCTGTCTTGGAAAAAAAAAAGATTAAAACTTCGAAATTGTTATTTCTGGAATTTTCCATTTACTATTTCTGATTGCAACTGACCACTGGTAGCCCAAACCATGAAAGCAAAAACCTTAGAAAAGGAAGGGCTATTGTATATCCCAGACTGCATGCTGGAGAAGCTGGCAACCCAAACTGCCAATGGTCTCATACAACAACAACAACAACTAAAGAAAACTGCTCTCCCTAGCCAAAGGTTCAAGAAGGGGCAGCCAAATAAGGCAGAAAGCTTTTAGATAATAACCATTTTACTGCAGCCGAACACCACAGAAGAAACTGCCCCACCCTGACCCCACCAGCAAGGGCTGGATGGAGAGCCCAGACTTCTCCCATTGTCAGATTGTAGTTAGGATCCCTAAATGCCTTCCCTTTGCTTGAAAGCTGTCAGTGTAGACTAGTAAGGAGGGTGTAGTGGGATTATTATAAGGATATAGTGGAAATTCCACTATAGTATAAGGCACCTCTCCCTCCCACAACAAGACAGCTCAGAAGTCTAGTGGAGAGTCAGACATTAACCTCCACTGAGCTATAGCAAAGCTACTACCCCTCTTCCTGTCAGTGGAGGCCACCTGGGAAGCAATATTGAGGCACCTGCTCTCTCCTAGACAGGTGGTATCAGGAAAGGCCCAATGGAGAGCCTGAACTCTCATCTGACCTTGCAGTAATGAAGAACCCCTGCCATCTGGGTGACAATGGAGGCTGGGTGGAGAATCTGATCTTCTATTCCCCACGTGGCAACAGCAAGGAGGTGCCCCTCTAACACTTGCAGCACCAGAATATGCCTGTTAACTTACAGAATTCAAACAAGATACAAAGTCTCAGAGTATAATACCCAAATGTCCTTGTTTTAATTAATAAATCACTTTATGGCCAGGCATGCATACTCACGCTTATAATTCCTGCAACTCAAGAGGCTGAGGCAAGAGGATTGCAAATTTGAGGTCAGCCTCAGCTCCTTAGTGAGATCCTCAGCAACTTTGCAAAATAAAAAGTAAAATAAAAGTCTTAGGGATGTAGCTCAGTGTAAAGAAGTACCCCTGGTATCAATCCTTAGTACACACACACACACACACACACCTCAAAAAAAGAAAGAAAGAAAGAAAAAAGAAAAATCTCTTGTCATTCTAAGACCCAGAAAGATCTGGTTGAGACAAGAATGAGCTGAATGAGACAAGAAAATCAATACATGCTGAAGCTGAGATGACACAGATATTAGAATTGTATAGTAATGATTTTAAAGTGGCCACTATAAAAACACTTCAATGAACAACACGGACACACTAGAAACAAAATTTTAAAAAGGAAAATTTTAGGAAATGAATTGGATTAGTAGTAATAAAAAGTTATGAAGAAGAATCAAATGGAAATTTCGAATTAACAATTATGAAAATAAATCTTCAGTGGATGAATTTGAAAGCAGAATAAGAAAAAAGGAAAAAATCATTGAACTTGAAGATAGAAGAGATTTATGTCATTTGAACAATAGAGAATCCACAGACTGATAAAAAAAAATGAGCAGAGACCCTAGGACCTGAGAGACCACTAAAATGTCTGATATTTGTGTCACTGGAATGCCAGAAGGAGAGCAGAAAGAATATGGAGCCCAAATCATTCAATGTGATGGTTACAGGCAACAATTTTTCTAAAAAAAAAAAAAAAAAAAAAAGGCCTAAAGATAAAAAAAAAAACTGAGTGATCTTCAAACAGAATAAACTCAAAGAAATCCATAACACTATGCACCATGGTCAAACTTCTGAAGACTAAAAATAAAGAGAAATTTTGAAAAAGAACAAAGATAAATGATACATTACCTATCAGGGAAAATAATTCAATGACAAGTGAATTTCTTATTAGCAATCATGGAAGCCAAAAGGAGGTAAGATAACATTTGTCAAGTACTGAAAGAAGAGAATTGATAGCCCCAAATTCTACCTCTAATGAAAATATCCTCCAGGAATGAAGGTGAAATCAAGCCATCTTTAGGTGAAAGAAAATTATTAGAATTTGTCACCAAAGGCCTACTCTAAAAAGACGACTAAAGGAAATTCTTGACAGAAAGCAAATGACGAAAGAAGTATCTTAGAATATCTGGAAGAAAGAAAGAGCACAGGCGCGAGCTAAATAAAATATGAGTAAAATACAATACTGACTAATGCTGTTCTCAAAGTATCTAGGAAATATTTAAGACAATTATATTATCAGTGGCAGAGGTTAAAGAGAGATAAAGGCAAGTAGGGGTTCCATGCTCATTAAAACTGATAAAATGTCAACACTAAAAGATTATTTGTATAATACTCATAAGTAAACATAGTATTTGTATTAGCCAGGAGTTAGTTCTCCAGGGAAACAGAGCCAATAGTGTGGATGATAGATGGATGGGTAGATGCATAGATAAGAGTTCTTAAAGAATTGTCTCACACAATTGCATAGACTGGCAAAGTCAAGATTTGCAGGGTGTGCCATCAATTTGGAGACCAGAAAAGAGTCAATATTGCAGTTCAAGTGTTAAAGTAAAATGAAAAGCTAGAGATCAAGAGGAGCAATTTGCAACTATATAACTTAGAAAGGACAAATATCTAGGATATATAAAGGATCCTCAGATATCATTGTTAAGGAAACCCATAATCCAATTTGAAAATGAGCAAAGTACACAGAGACGTTTCACCACAGGATACATGAATGGCAAATATGCATATAAAAATTTGTTCGACATTATTAGCCATTAGGGAAATGCAAATGAATACCACTACGTACCAATTAGGACAGATTTTTGAAGATGTTACAATATTAAACACTCTACGTAAAATGATACAGCCGCTCTAAAAATAATTGTGTGGTTTGTTAAAAAGTTAAACATATATTGACCATACGATCCAGCAATCACACTTCTCAGCATTTATGCCAGAAAAATGAAACTTGAACCTATACAAAATTTGTATATGTTTTTTCAGAGCAGCCTTGTTTGTCATAATCAAAACATGGAAACAATTAAAATGTCTTTTTACAAGCTAATAGTTCAACAGTTTCCATGGACTACCATCGTGGATTAATACCAAGTCCATGAAATATTGCTCGGTCCAAAGGAGAACTATTAATACACACAAGAACTTTATGCAAAGTAAAAAAATAAACCTAATCTTAATAAGTCACATACTATGTGATCCCACTTATTAGATTTATATAATAGTCTAACTGATAAAGTGTTAGAGATGGAAAGCTGATCAATGGCTGCCAGGGTATAGGAATGGGGAGGGGGAGAGGAAATGGAGCATGACTATAAAAGGGGTAGCACTAGGGAAAAGCTTTACAGTGATGGAATAGTTAGTTCTTAGTTTGATTGAAGTTGTGGTGACATGAATCTACATTTGTGATACAGTGATACAGAATGATACATACACACTGCATCAGTCCATGTCAAAGGAGTTTTGATATTATTCTATAGTTATGTCAGATTAACCACTCAAGGGAGCTGGGTGAAAGGCATCTGGAATCTTTGCAACTACTTTTGAATCTATGATTATTTCAAAATAAAAGAGTTTAAAAAACATGGCTAAACTGAGTCAGTCAAAATGCTAATGATAATCCAAATTCACATCTTTGTTTTGCTACCTTGCTGCCTCCTCGGTTTTGATTGGACAGGAATTAGAATTGGGAATGTGGGTTGTCAGTGAGTAGAAAGGACAGATCTCTTTAGTCAGAAAGTCCAAATTCAGAGGTTAATCCAGCATGAAGTTTCAAGGGAAGTATTGTTGAAATATTTAATTTTAAGTAATCATCTGCAAGCTATGAATTTCTAAAACAAACAACAATCCCAAATCCAGTCCTCTGGATCTTCCTTTAGTCCTGTTTTCTACTGATGGCTTTCTGACCAATGTGTGGTGCTAAGAGCCACAGCCAAGTAATATGATGCATGGCATTTTTGGTTGAAAGGTGACGCCAGCAAGCCATTGAGATGATATGATTATGTTAAGATCTGCATTCATATGGATATTAGACTCCTGCTGTCCACCTTGGCCTGCTACGGGACTCCTGGAGAGTTCCCATTGGTTGGGGAAGTGCGGTAGGAGGGAATTCCGGAGGAGGGACTTCCTGTTGGGGTCCGGGAGAACACCGTGTGGGGCGGTCGGCAATCTTCCCAGAGCGTACGGGGCATTGGTGGCAGTTTCAAAAATAAAGTTTGTTCCTGCTTGAGTGGCTCGTGATTTTGTGCCCAGCCAGACTGCGGCAGTGTGGCATTAATTGTTTGTTAGGAATACTTTAATATTTAATATTTCTTTCTAATTTCTATATTTTAAAGTTAGTGGCTCATTCAGCTTTTACTTCTAGTGAAAGTTTAGTGAGCAACAGTTGACATCGTTGCCTGGGTTTCCAGGAAGAGCACCGTCATTGGAAATTCACCAAAATGGTGTGCACCCTGCCTCTGTGCTTACTTACTGCATGACTTTTGAGCCAAGTAATTTCTCTGAGATTCAGTTTTACAACTGTCAAGAGGATTTAATAATCTTGGCCTCATAGAGCTGTACTGTCAGTTCATGGTACTTTGACTAAATACCAAAGCTGTTGTCTGTTTTTGAATAAGGATTAGTTAATGAATCTTCCTTTCACACCTTTGTTTCATTGGATACTTTTATAAAGGAGTCAGAGCTTGGTACATGTGCTAAATTTACTTTTTTTAATATTATTTTTTATTTTTAGGTGGACACAATATCTTTATTTTACATTTATGTGATGCTGAGGATTGAACCCAGTGCCTCGTGCATGCTAGGTGAGCGCTCTACCACTGAGCCACAACCCTAGCCCCCTAAATTTATTTTTGACAACAGTTTGGTCAATTTTGTCCCAGGAGTGCTGCTACTGTTTTCCTCATTCATTTCATACCTAATGTTTCCAGACTCTACATGTGGTTAGAAAAATAGATAGAAACCTTGCTATGTACTTGGTCTCTTTTCTTGTTTATTTCTCCTCGGCAAGGTAAATGTGTTTCTGAAACCAGGAAACAACATACATGTAGGTACACTAGACATTTCATTCAAATTATCTGCTCAACTTTATTGCATGGAGTGTAAGTCCAAGTTTACTTTAAAAGATGTGCCTGTGCAGTGGTGCAAGCCTTTAACCCCAGCAATTTGGGAGGCTGAGGCAGCAGGATTGCAAGTTCAAGGCTGGCCTCAACAAGTTCAAGGCCAGCCTGGGCAACTTCGTGAGACCCTGTCTCAAAATTAAAAATAAAAAGGGCTAGAAATGTGTCTCAGTGGTAAAACACCCCTGAGGCTAATCTCCTGTACAAACAAATAACAAACTCAAGTGCCTGTAGGGGTCTTTGTAGAGATGCATATGAAGGGACAGAGAAACTGGAAATTTCTAGGAATAATATCAGTGATTTTTGCACACCAGTTTCATTCTCTTACCTATGCTGTTGGCTTCCTCTTCCTCTAATATATGAATTTGATGCTTGCTAAGTACTTTGGTTTCCCTTGGCATAAATTTACTCTTGAAAAAAGAACAGGCAATAACTCAGAAGTACCATCAAGGACAGGCAAATAAACTACTACAATCATAGAAAGGAGTGTTCAATTTGATGAGAAAGAAGGCTTCTCGGAGAAGCTGGCCATGTGAGCTGAGTCTTGGAAAAGTGATGTTGAAGAGAAGATTTTTAAGCAGAGTAAATAACAGTAGCAAAACTGTGGAGACAGAAGGAGAACTGAGGTCAGCATTTTATCGTCATGAAAATGGTTCCAAAGAAAGTGTGCTACACAGGAAACAAAAGGAAAGTTGACACAAGGCCAGGGAATGTCTACTCTTCAGGTGCAGGTAAAAGAGAATCCAGCCAGGAGGCTAGGAAATGATGTTCAAAGTGATTAATCCACTTCCAGAAAGAAAAGACCAGTAGAAAGAGTCAGATGCTACAGAGAGTTGAAGAGGGTGAGTGGGAAGAAGGCATTTTAGGACTGTTTTGAGGTTACTAGTGATCTCTGAAAAGGAAGGAGAAGAAAACCACATTGCATAGATTGCTTGGTAGAAAGAAGGAGCTATTTTTGTGACATTTGTAATGAAAGTGAAGAATGATAGGATGGTAATTTGAGGGAAGAACAGAACGAAGAAAACTTCCATAATAACAGTAAATCTTTCTGGCTCAATCTGAGCCAATTTCCTCTTGTTCTCCTGCTAGATGGGATAAATGGAAGTCAACATCACTCTCCCTAAAGACATGTTTAGAAAAGTCATTACCAGGCAGGTTATCTTGCAATCCTTTCCCAACTGCTGGTATTTCAGGTCTCAGTGGGAATGAACCTGACTGAGAACTACATTTGGGGAAATGTCTGTGTTTACTCCAGGTCTGGGTAGAACTTTTAGTCTGAAATAAAATGTGTCTTGTCCAAGGGTAATTTAAAGGTGGCTTGGGATGCAATAAGTAAAAAGCATTTATTCTAGTTTCTCTTAGGTTCAAGCTACAATGAAGATAATGGTGTTTTTAATTTTTTTAAACTTTATTAGTTATTATTATTAGGTACTGAGGATTCAACCCAGGGCCACTTTACGACTGGGTTACATCCCCAGCCCTTTTAATTTTTCATTTTGAGGCAAGGTCTTGCAAAGTTACTGAGGTTGGCCTCAAACTTGCAATCGTCCTGCCTTAGCCTCCAGAATTGCCAAGATCACAGGAAAGTGCCACTATGTCTAGCCATAAAGTTTATTGGAAAAATAGAGATGATTTAGACAGATTCCTTTATTCCCAGGTCCTTACACTACTAGTATTAACAGTAATATCAATTTATCAAATATCTACTATTTTCAAAATATATGAGTTATGTTATTATCTAATCCTTATAAGAGCAAGGTGGGTGTTATATTCTCATTTCACTGTAAGGCAATTAAATTGCTCTGGATTGAACTGACAGTAAACCGCAAAGCCAGAATTTCTTATTCTTGTTCTGTGTATTAACCATATTTTTTAAAACAAAAGTTGAGACTCATAGCACGAAAACAGCATGGAATATTTGAGGTGGTTTTAAATTTCACAAAACTATCAGTAACATGAAAAGCCTGAATGTTTCTGTAACATTATTTTCTTTACATTGCAAATATCTTTTCCAAAAATCATAACTAATGAGCACTACTTATTTTGCTCATAATTTTTCTTTTCTTATTTTGGGCTGCTGAAGAATCCTAGATGATTCCACAATACATAATTCATAGCAGTTTCCATAATGACCTGGTTTCTTTTCTAGTTACGTTGTTGGACCTTCCAGGAAGTTCTTCATTCATGTTTGTTAGCAAACAACTAAGAGAAAAATGTTTTGCATTCATCAAGTGCTTAAGTGCCACTGTATTATTGAGGGATGTCTCTCATCCTATATGTGGAAGAAAATTGCATTTATTCAGTTTATGTGATTATAGTAACATAGATATATATTTCTCTATCATAAAAAAGAAAGCTGTTTTGATGTAGGAAAGTCTTTTATCCTTGAATATAATTTTGTATTTTTTGATGATATGGAAATGAACTTCACACAGAGGAACTGAAGCTGCATAGTAAAGATTTGACTGAAGTTTGTGATTTCTTTTTCACAGTCAATTTTCATCAGGCTTTCCCTAAGTACCATACAATCAGTGTTACCTATCTTGTGTCAAGCCTTTGGAAGGATTTGCTTCAATTCTTTATTGGTAATAATGGGTGTTTACCCCTCATTTATTTATTTAACTGCCCTTTTTGCTTTATGTTATGGTAAAAATACACACACATACATCTTCCTATTTTTAGTGTATGGTTCTTGACCTTATGTACAATCACTTGTTGCACAGGTATTACCACCATCCATCTCCAGAACTTTTTATCTTCATCAACTAAAGCTCCATACCCATTAAATACCAACTTCCCATTTCCCTCTTCTCTCCACCTCTAGCAACCATCATTTTACTTTGTTTCTTTTTGAATTTCACTTCGTCAGGAATCTCTTCCAAGTGGAATCACATAATAATTATTTATGTATTTATTTGTTTTCTGGTACTGGGGGTATAGCTCAGTGGTAGCTCTTTTTACTTTTTAAATTTGAGATAGGGTCTTGCTAAGTTGCTGAGACTAGTTTTGAACTTGTGATCCTCCTGCCTTCAGCCTCTTGAAAAGCTGGGATTACAGGTGTGTGTCACCATGCCCAGCAATATTTATTCTTCTGTGTCTTATTTCATTTGGTATAATGTCTTAAAGGTTCATCCATATAACGGCACATCAGAATTTTTTTCCATTTATTAAGGCTGAATAATACCACATTTTATATATCCATTCATCTGTCCATGGACCCTTACATTGCTTACATGTTTGGGCTCTTGTGAACAACAATGCTTTGAACAAAGGTGTGCAAATAACTGGTAGAATCCCTGTTTCTACTTTTTTTTAAGTCTATACTCAGAAGTGGAATCACTGGATCATGCAGTAATTTTATGTATGCTTTATTTGTGAATTTGCAGTATGTTTTTCTCCGAAGCGACACCATTTTACTTTCCCACAACTGATGCGCAGGTTCCATTTCTCTATAACCTTGCCAAAGCTTCTGTTTTTTTTTTTTGTTGTTGTTGTTTGTTTTTAATGTTAACCATTCCAATGAATGTGAAAGTGTGTTATCTTTTGAAAGAGAATGAGTAAAGGAAACAATTAAGAAGGTGAAGAGAGAACCTACAGAATGGGAGAAAATCTTTGCTAGCTACTCTTCTGACCAAGATTAATATCTAGAATATATAAAGAGCTCAAAAAACTTTACACCAAAAAAAAAATCAAAATGCCCAATTAATAAATGGGCAAATTAAGTAAGCAGACGCTTCTCAAAATAAGAAATACAAATGGCCAACAAATACATGAAAAAATGTTCAACATTATTATCTATTAGGGAAATGCAAATCAAAACTATACTGAGATTTCATCTCACATCAGTCAGAATGGCAGTCATCAAGAATATGAACAATAATAAATGCTGAAAAGGATGTGGAGAAAAAGGAAGACTTTTACACTGTTGGCGGGATTATAAATTAGTACAACACTACGGAAATTAGTATGGAGGCTCCTCAAAACACTAGGAATGGAAGGAATGCTATATGACCCAGCTATACCACTCCTCAGTGTTTATCCTAAAGAATTTAAGATGTCACACTACAGTGATACATACATACTATTTTTATAGCAGCATAATTCACAATAGCCAAACTATGGAACCAACTAGGTACCCATCAACACATTTGTGCATAAAGAAAATGTGCTATATATATGCAATGGGGTTTTATTCAGTCATAAAGAAAAATGAAAATTATGTAATTTGCAGGAAAATGGATGGAACTTGAAAACATTGTGTTAAGTAAAATAAATCAAACTCAGAAGGTCAAGGGTTGTATGTTTTCTCACATATATGGAAATTAGAGAGGAAAAAGGAAAAGAAAGGTGATTGCATGAAAACCAAAGAGAGATCAATAGGATAGAGGAAAGGGACCAGGGAGAGGGGGAACAGGGGAGGTGCTGGGGAGGGATATTGGCTAAACTATATTGTTATATTATGTGCATGTACTAATATGTAACAACAAATCCCACCATTATGTATAACTATAATGCACCAATAAAAAATGTAGAGAAAAAATTTTAAGAGAGCATAAATTAAATATTAATAAAACATGCCAATAAAATCAACCATTCATAATATTCTTGAGTATGTATTTATTATTGTTGTAATTATTATTGTTATTATTATTACAAGTACACGGAATTGAGCCCAGGGCCTCTTGTGTGCTAGGCAAGCACTGTACATTTGAGTTGCATGCCATTTTGAGTTTAATTGTAAAGCCAGTTTGAAAATGAGTACTGAGGGACTGGGGTTGTAGTTCAGTGAAAGTGTGCTTGCCTTGCATGTGTGAGGCACAGGGTTTGATCCTCAGCACCACATAAAATAATAAATAAATAAAATAAAGTTATTTAAAAAAAGAAAATTAGTCCTCCAAATAATGAGTGTTGGATTGAAACAATATTTTAGACCTCTTGTTGACATGAAGAAAAATGACCAAAGAAGAAAAATCTCAAAGAGAAATACATATATATTATATATATTAAATAGAAGTAACATGTCCAAAGAAGACAAGGACATTTGGAAGAGAGAGAACAAGAAATTACTAATATACTAAATAGATAATAAGTTACTAATATTCTAAACAAAATACTTAACCTCACTTACTTACAAACTATAAACACTGAAAGCAAATTCCTTTTGCATACAAGACTATTACCACTTTAGTGAATATTTAAGAGGTTTGAGATAGCTTAGGGAAGCTTTAATAATTCTGTTAGTTTTATATTTTTAAATTATGCCAAGAGTAGATGATGTTGGAATTTAACAATTCAGCCATGCTAGGCACATGTTAACTAGACAAAAGCAGAATTGATTTTTTTTTTTTTGCAGGGGATGAGGGGACACAATCTGAAAGCATTTATATATGAATAACTAATTTATATAATGAATAACTAATTTACTTCCAAAGTGAAGTATATGTATACTGTGAATACGATAGTAATGTAGTTTGAGAGTTTTATTTGGATTTTGAAACACTATAAAGGTTTAGTGAATAGAATGTGATCTTTATTATTTAAAGTGTCTACTCTGGGGTAGGAATGTTATTTAGTGGCAGAATGATTGCTTAATATGCAGGAGGCCCTGGGTTCAAGTCCCAGCACCACAAAAAATAAAATAAAATAAAATGCCAGCTCCTAGACCAATTTGATCATAAGAGAACTTTTTTTTTCTTTTTGCTAACTGCTTTAAAACCACAACAAACAAGTACAGAGAATACCCTGAAAAAACACAATAAATGTTCAAAAAGTTCAAACTGTTCTGTCTTTGCAAGGCTAAAGATTTCCGTCTCTGGTACTTGGAATTTAGACTGCTGTCCTTGTTTGTGGGTGTGTGGCAAGTTCATGCTTTTAACCAGATCTGAACAGAAGAATGGCCACTTGGCCTTGTAGAAGGCTGGTTTCATGTGTTATATAACTACTGAAGTTCCTCTTCACAATGCAGTGCGTGAAGAACAGCTAGGAGGCAAGTGTGGCTGGAGCAAAGAGGGCAAGCGCCAAGAAGATAATGAGTACTGAGAAAATATCACAGGTTCACAGATTTATGTACACTGATGTCCAGTAATAAATATTACTGAAAAAAATCAGGATATCTCCATATGATATAATATCATACAATCTTGTTCATGAAGAATATTTAATGACCTAATAAAATGCTCATCACTTATGGCAACTGAAACGCATGCTCTAAAACATAAAATATAAACAGATTATAATAGATTATTTATGATACATAATCATACCGAGTAATAATCTCTTATTAATGTTATTGTAGCCAACTTTTATTTATACTCTTTTTCCAAATTATTCATGCATGATTTTCTTTCTTTGTTTCTTTGTTAGAGATTGAACCCAGGGGCACTCTCCACTGAGCTATATCCCCAGGTCTCTTTATGTTTTATTTTGAGACAGGGTCCCCACTGAGTTGCTGAGGCTGGCCTGGAACTTGTGGTCTCCTGCCTCAGCCTCCCAGGTCAGTGGGATTATAGGCTTGTACCTCTGAATCTAGCTCCATGCATGATTTCTTGTTTGGAAAAAACTATTTCCAATCTAGAAATGTTTCCTTAAATTTTGAAAGAGATAGGAGTGGGGAGGATGTTGTCAATTAACTAGTTGCATCCAGGATCTGCATGGTAGCATCTATAAAGTTAAGTGAATCAGTCTGTGGCAATCTGAGTAATGACTCAGTAAGTATTTATTCTTCCTCACACTGTAGGTAAGATATACTTCACCAGCCTTATGGGATTGTACTTGGACTTGTGATGTGCTTTGGCCAATGAATGTTAGTAGTCATGAGTTGAACAGAACCAAATGTGCTTGGTTCCTATTTGGCTTGGTCCTGGCATTCTAGTATAGTGACATACCATGAGGGCATCGCTCCGGTAGAACAAACACACATAGAACAAACCTGAATCTGACCCATACTCTGGACCTAAACCAAAAGCATGGCCACCTGGCTGAGCCCATATTAAATCAATGAACTGTAGTTGACTTGCAGATCCTTGAGCTTGAGAATAAATGCTTGTTTCTGAAAACCCTTGAATTTAGTTTGGTCATGTAACATTATTATGGTAATAATTAATTTGTAGGCCTGAAGTCGTAGCTCTTTGGTAAAGTGCATGCTTAGTGTGCACACAGTCCTGGGTTCCATCCCCAGCACTACATCCAAAAACAAAAAACAAAATTAATACATGGACAGTATATTTTTCTTGAATGCCATTGAAAACCATATCAAAAAAAAAAAAAAAAAAAAGATTGAGAAGAAAAGATATAAGGTCATTATACTGCAGATTTTTATACCTGGCCCAGGATCTGAACTCTGACAGATTTGTTCACTTGTTGTTCCCTCAGAGGAACTGGATACTGATCTTTTTGCAAATAAATTCTGGTGGCAAGAGTTAGATTAGAACAAAATTATATGGAATCATTGTGGTTGCCAAGAGTAACCTGCTGGGGCTGTCAGCACCGCATTTCCACTTCTGCCCAGTCTGTTTCCTTTATTCTCCCACAGGGGTCATTCCTGAGGTCACTTTCCATACAGGATCTGTGTGCAAATCTCCATCTCAAGTCCATTTTCCTTGGAAGCTAATTTAAGGTAGTGAACTATGTGTGGAGTTTTATATTTATATGCTATCTATAAATAGTGAATAGGTGTGTGTGAAGTACACACACACACACACACACACATACACACGTTAATACTTAGCAAACTCTTGAAATGACATAAGACATTGTTGCTAAAGAAATGAAGCTAGCATGATTATTAAATTTAAAAAATTAATTGTTGCAATGGACATGGGAATGGCAGGATTGCCAAGGAGAGGATTTACTTCTCTCATAACTTTTTTCTTTGAGATTTTCTGAGATTACATTGTTTTCTCAATTTAAGAATTTATTTATTTATTTACGGTGCTGGGGTTAACCCAGGACCTTGCACATAGTAGACAAAGGCTCTCCCACTGAGATACACCTCCAACTCTCCTATTTTTTTTTTCTTATTTTGAGACAGGGTCTTTCTAAGTTGCCCAGGCTGGCCTTAAATTTGGGATCATCTTGTCTCAGCCTGCAGAGTCACTGGGATTACAGTCATGCACCACCATACCCGGATTAAAAAGATTTTTAACGTCAAAACAAATATGACTTTAAAACTCCAAGGCTCCATTAGGGTAGAGAGCTGAATCAAAAGACTTTCTGACTGCCAGGTGCCGTGGCACAAGCAGAATCAATATAAAGAAATTAAGCAATGCAAAAAAGCTTTAAAAACAAGCTTTAAAAATTATTGCCAATTCTGCCTCATAGAAATAACTTTACTCCAGAAATATGTCTGTACATATGTACATACAGAAGCATAGATTTGAGGAAATAACTTTTTAATGAGATCTTATTCTAAATGAAGAATATTACATTTAAATGTTTTTTGTTTAATGGAAATAATATTGGAGGGATATTCTATTTAGAGAATTTCTGTAAGCTTAAAAAAAGTGATAGTGAAAAGCATTAAGAAATTGAAGTCATTCTTAAAAACTACTTCTTTCCATTTCTAACAGTATTGATTGAAGTCTCTGCTATGGAAAATGAGGACAGTACTAGTAAGAGTTAACACACCCTCGAGGGATGACCACGTGTCAGGCATTATTCTAAATGCCTCTAAGTGCATGAAATCATGTCATCCTATGAGGATGACTGCAATCCATGAGGTAGAACTATCATTTTCATTTTTTTAGATGAACAAAAAACCTAAAGTACAAAAAGTTTACATGAGCGTCCAGGGCCACATCACTGAGCAAGCAGTGTGGTTGGAACTTCTGCTAGGCCCAGAGCCCTAAGCTCCAGACCCCACAGCTGTGCCTTCTCTACAGCGGTGTCCTCATCCCCAAAGGTTAGGGAAACTTGTCTTATATTGTCAAACTGTGTACTACTTACATTGTTTTTCATGCCATTGTTGTTGAACCACGCTAGCATAGTATTTACTCCGTATTTAGGTAGATTCATGCCTACCCGTCTATTTACATGGATTTTCCACTTCTGAGTTTTATAACTTGTTTTTGTCTTTCGGTTTCTCCCCTTCTGAGTAAGAACTCATGTCCTATGTTCCTGGAGCTCTTTCAGATTTCTGAAGGTTTGCTTGGTGTTCTGACATCTTGATTGAATAATCTTCTTGGGCCATATGCTTTTTTTTTTTCCTTTAGAAAATTCCTTTATATATTTCTCCACTGTGTTTTGGACTGGATCAGGCTGTGAGAAAGTAAAGACAGCCTCAGTTTTGTCTTCTTAAGGATTTTCATTTTCTGCCTGATGCCCGAAAAACGCCTTCTGCTTCCTTCTGTTCCCTTCCCACCTTTTTTCTTCCTCTTCCCTCTCTCTCTGCTTTCTTCCATTTGTTTTCTTCATTTTAAAAATATTCTAATTTTACTAACATATATTTTAACTTGATTATTCTGTGTGAAGTTTTCTTTCGTGTTTATACAAATGTTCAGTCTGATGGAATCATTCTTTATTTGAATGTTATTTTTTAGTAATAAGTTTTGAGTGCTTTTGTTGCATGAATTAAATTTGTCAGTTTCTGGATAACTTCTGTTAAATCTTGGATATCTGTGCTCCATATTCATTTACTTACATCCGATTCTTTCAATACCTACCTTTCTCTCCTATATTTTTATTTGGTGATTGATTTTATTGGTCATTATTTCAAAACTTTCTTCTATCATAGCAATTCAATTTTCATCCATTCTGTTTTTAACAACATAACATTAATTTTCTATATGTGTAATGATGCTGTTTGGGCCTTCCATTGAATTCTTACAATCTATTTCCTTTCCTCCTATTTTTTCTTATTATCTTGTTTGTAGCTCTGGTTTTATTTATTAATATAATAGATTGCCTTTCCATTCCTTTTCACCTATTTTTGCTTGTATTATCCAAAATTTATCTTTCCGCTAATGCTTGTTGATTCTCTTTTCACTGTGCTTAACAAGAGCTGACTTTCTTTTCTATGACACAATTTAAAGACATTTCCTATGGCACAAAGCATGAGAGGGGGAATAGATTGCTCAGAGAAAATGGTGTCTCATATTTGTAACAATATCTAGGCTCTGTTGTCATATCTGAAATTTTCTTAATGTTCTGTCCTGGGGTTATCTATTAGAGTAAGTTATCTGCTGTAACAAGTAGTTTTCTAATCTTGAAGACTTAACACAATAAAAATCTTTCATAGTTCACTTAGGTCATAGTCTAATGAGGATATTGTGGGGAAGAGACTCATTGTCATTTACAGACTAAATTCCTTCTATCTTGTGACACTGTGATCTTCAACTTGTGGCCTTCGGGGTCACTATGGAAAGGTAAGAGAAAACCAAGGACTTCATATGGATCTGGAAGTGGCTGAAACTCAGTTTTGTGTCTCCAGTGTAGTTGTAAAATAGTTTGGAGATACAGAGAAAGTATGCTTAGGCCGGACATGGTGGTACAAGCCTGTAATTCCAGCTACTCAGGAAGCTGAGGCAGGAGGATCACAAGTTCAAGGCCAGCTTCAGCAACTTAGTGAAATCTGTTTCAAAAAAAAAAAAAATTGAAAAACATTTAAAAGGGGTTGGGGGTGTAGCTCAGTGGTAAATTGCTCCTAGATTTAGTCCCCAATGGTACTGGGAGAAAACAGTGTGCTCAGGAGGAAAATTAGAAAGATTTGGTTAACCTATAATTCCTTGTTTCTGGCACAGGTTCATTTCATGCTTTGATATCCTAAAAACAATTGCAAAGAGAGAGTACCCTGTGGCTTCAGGTGAGTCCTCAGTTCAGTGTGATTTGTTGAGAATGCTTCAAAGTCATGGTTCTTTCCCTGGGTTGAACCAGTTTCTTTCATCGTTCATTTCTATGACAAAAAGAAGATGACTCATTTGGTTTTTATTCAAAGGCAAACTTTAGGAGTACTAGAATTCTCAAGAATTTGTTTGACTCAATCTTATAGAGGGACAAGCACTAACATTTCAAGTACTACTATGACATCTTTGAGCCTCATAAGGTCCCAAGGGCTGTGAGTTTTCCTGCCCTTGCTAGGTATGGCCCCACCCATCAAGAGGGTTTCCTCATTTGGTCTATTCTCCTTTGAGCTCCAGCTGCACCCTCCCCATCCTCAACCTAGGGGGATTTTCCCCTCCTAGTCAGCCTGCAGAATTCCTCAGACTGACTAATTATGTTCTCAAGTGGGTACCAAAAGCCACCCCATGCACACTTGTTACCTCAAAGTCTGACTTCCTCAGCCCTTGCTGGTTCACTCCGCTCCGGACTGCAACCTCTGTTTGCACTGGCCTGTATGGCATGCTGGGTCTTTTCCCCTGGACTAAATGCTGCCATTCTCATCTGTTCAGTCTTGGATGTCACATGCTAGGCCATCTTGTACTATTTAAGGTGAGGGATCCCTTCTTCATTAATAGGGTGAACAGAACAAGAGGGTTAGGAGGTCTCTACCACACTGCCTGGCCCAGCTTTACTCCGGAATTTTAATTCTTTTTTTTTTTTGTTCCCCCTGTGGTGTTAGAGATTGAACCCAGGGCCTTATGCATGTGAGGCAAGCACTCTACTGAGATATACCCCAGCCCAGAATTTTAATTCTTTATGGTGAAAAATCTTTTAGACAAGTATAGAAGGACAATGGTGTGGGGATGTTCAGGAGCAGCCAGCATCGGTATTATAATTGGATGTGAACAGTAAATAAGACAGAAAACTTTAAATAAGAATGAGACTGTATACTGGCATTTAAAAGGGAACAAAAATACTCAGAGACTTTTTAAAAAATGAACTCAGTGAAGCTACTAAAATGCATAAGCCATGTGATGTCATTTTAATTTCATCATGTTGAAAATTCTTATTATTTTATGAGAGGCCAATAGGTTAGTGCCATCAAAAACAAACTGGAATTACTGAGTTCCAGAGCAAATGGATCCTCAAGGACACTTAGTATTTTAGGGACTAAATCTCCTTTTTAAAGATAAAAAAAAAATTGTTATGAAATGCTTTCCTTTTCAGTGCCAGAGTATTCTTTTGGTTCTATCCACATGCCTCTACATAATAATCAATGTGTTTTATTATTAGTGCATTTTATTTCCTTAGACTTCCCTTAAGTTGGCAATTATGCTAACTATTTTTTCATCTGTAAATAAAAAAAAAATAGTCCATATGTCGGATCTTGAGTTGATTCAGATCTGAATCCACTGCCTTCATCTCGTGGATTACTTTTATGGCTGACCATGTTTTAAAGAATACTATGATGTAATCCTTCTCCCTCTCCATCTCCTCTTCTGTTCTCCTGTCTTGCTCTTCTTCTCCCTCCTTCTCAATCTTGCTTCCTTTATTTTCAGCAGTTTGCTTTGTGTTTTCCCTCTGTGATTCTAACTATACCACAAGGTCAATACACCTTAGAAAATATTTATACATTCATCCATTCAACATATGTTTTTTGATTATCTCCTATGTCAGAAACCAAGGTAGGTGCTATGTTTGCACAAATGAAAACAATAGAACCAATCTTAAAAATGTTTGAAATAGAGTTGAGGAGATAACAGAAATCAAAAGTATAATGCAATAATAGATGTATTCAAAGATTTTATGGGGTACAGAAGAGAGTCACCTATTATATTAAAATTAATTTAAAAAGTGGACTTCTAGCAGGGCATGGTGGCACACGCCTGTAATCCTAGCAGCTCAGGAGGCTGAGACAGGAGGATCCTGAGTTCAAAGTCAGCCTCAGCAAAAGCGAGGTGTTAAGCAATTCAGTGAGACCCTGTCTCTAAATAAAATACAAAATAGGGCTGTGGATGTAGCTCAGTGGTTGAGTGCCCTTAAATTTAATCCCCGGTACAAAGAAAACAAAGGACTTCCACATGTTTGGTTATTCAGGAGAGAGCTATATCCATTTTGTATCAATAAAACATTTCCATCTCTAGAGAGTGTTTCCAAATACATCTTCTGCATGATGTGTTTCCTTGATAGAGATGTTTCTTTAGGAACAACCTTTCTTTCTTAGCACCTTTTTGACCAATTTGTATTTATTTCAATGTAGCTGAACTGCACTGCAAACCAGAGGGTCATGTGCCTTTGTTATTCCCATCCATAGTGTTCTGACCTCTCTAGTTATGGATGTGATGATAATGTTAATTATTTATTCATTTTTTTGGTACTGGGAATTGAACCCAGCGTGCTGTACCACCTAGCTACATCTTCAGCACCCCCACCACCCACCTTTTGAGGCAGGGTCTCACTAAATTGCAGGGAGTGGCCATGAATTTGGAATCCTCTTGTCTCAGACTTCTGAGTGTCTTGGATTATAGGCGTGCACCACCACAATGGGAAAGTCTATTCATTTTGATCACTGAATGAAACAACCATTTCAATAAATTAATTCTTTTTCAAATCTGGAATATATACATATATATGCTATTGATGGGCCTTTATTTTATTCATTTATTTATATGCAGTGCTGAGAATTAAACCCAGTTCCTCACACATGTGAGGCAAGCACTCTACCACTGAGCTACAACTCCAACCCTTGAAATTCCTTGTTCTTGAAAGGGAAACTGAAATGGAAATAGCAGGAACTTAAGCAATTTAGATCTTATAAGGGAAGCATATCTTCATATGACTCTTCTTCTACTTGAGAAGATGTTCCAGTCATGATCTGATAGGATATCAATGTGTATTACTCTTTGCCTGGGAAATCATTCAACAATAATGTTGTCTAAATCCTAATTTTCCAGTTTGTTGTTTTGCATCTTATCTTGAAGGCAATACTTAATAAAAACTCTCAAGTCTGATATGTTGAAATGATTCCTCATTAGAGAGAGAGAGAGAGAGAGAGAGAGAGAGACAGGGAGAGGAGAGGAGAGGATGGGAAATGAATGGAAGCTGGTATTTCTTGCAGAAGTTGGAAAAAGACCATTCCTGACCTGAGGAAATATTGTGTTTGGACAACTATGCAGCTAATAATGCTTACAGGTTTAAAAACAATTAATGGATTATTCACGAATCTTCATTCTCTGTTTCTTCTCAGTGGTAGAGAGCCCCTGGGTTCAATTCCCAATTACACACACACACACACACACACACTAAAAATTGTTTAAACATTATTTAGAAAAAAATGTTTTAGTTATAAGCTTGTGCCAAGTACCAAAAATGATGAAGATGACGATGATGATTGGTGGCAGCTAGCAAATATGTATATGCTAGACATACTGCCAAAAAGTCAACATGATTCTTTCTAATTCCCACATCAGCAAAATGTTATGTACTTCATTACCTGTGTTTTGTCAATAGAGAAATCATGGTATAGAGAAGTTGAGTAAAGAGCCACGGGTGTGCAACTAACATGTTTTCAGGCTGAGAATATAACCTTGGATTTCTGACTCTGTTGTTAAAGCTCTTAAATCCTCCATGAGTGTCCTGGGCTGCAGGAAAGAACTCTTGGCACAAGGACTACTCAGGCTGTCTTACAACTTTCTCCCATTTCAGCTTTTTTTCCAAAAGGCTTCTCTTGGGACTGGGGATGTGGCTCAGTGGTATAGCATGTGCTTAGTGTGTGTGAGACCCTGGGTCCAAACCACAGTGCCACAAAACAAAGCAAAACAAAAACCCAGAGGCTTCTTTCAAATTTTACTTTAATTGCTAGTGTTTCTATCCAGAAGCCATTTCATTGACCACTGATTCTAGCCTTGGAACTGTGCTTGATACTGTAAGTATAAGAATGATTGAAAGGTAGTCTCTTTTCTTGAGCAACTCATGGTCCAATAGGAAAGTTAGCCAGTAAACAAAGAAATATAAATACAACATAGTAAGAACCACATTGGGACAGGCAAGGAGTGCTGGGTGCCCACAGCTGGCACTGGAGAGTAAATGACTGGAAGTGATGATGTTGTACTATGGTTCCCTTCCTTTAGAAATTCTTGGAGGTGAAGACTTTCCTTCCCTCTCTTTTTTGCTGTTTTTGTCTCATTCTTTCATCAAATGGTGAATGCATTTATTAAAAATAACCATGAAAACCACACAGTGGTTAAGAGCTCAACCTCTGAGGTCAGGCTCACTCACCTTCTTCACCCATTAGCTGAGAGACCTTGGATTAGTTACTTAACCTCTCAGAACCTTGTGTTTTCTCATTTGTCCTTCTTGTGCTAAATGAGATAAGGTCATCATACTCTAACCATTTTCCCTACTTTATTTTTCATGATTTTATTTATCTTGCCCCACTAGCATCTGTACTCCAAAAATGCAGGAATATTATGGGCTTTCCACATTGCTATAAGCCATGTACAAAATAGTGTTTGACACTTAGAAGTAAAATAAATTAGTGAGTGAAGGTTGGCACTCCTCAGCATCTGGCTCATAATAAACATTCAGTAAAATGAAGTTTTATGATTTTGATTATTATCTGACATATACTTGCATTTCGAACGTGGCCAAGTGTGGGTGCAGTGGTGTATACCTGTATCCCCAGTACTTTGGAGGCTGAGATAGGAGGATCCTTTGAGCCTGGGAGTTCAAGACCAGATTGGACAACATAGTGAGATCCAGAACGGGGGGTGGGGAGCCTGAAAGTGGCAAAGCTAGCCTTAGTTATAAGAGAAAATTGACCATGATTTGTGTTGTGTGCCCTGTTTACTCATCTTCCATCTATTCCTGCTTTTCCATTATTTTAAAAATCAATATTGTAAAAGGTGTTAAGTGATAGGTTAACCCTTAGTACTGGTATTTAAGAATTAATTAAAAAATGCCTGGACACAGAATAAGTCAAGAACAGAAGAATGAATCCTTAACTAACGTGGTTTGAAATTGGTGGTTGAAATCTTGGTGAGAGCAAGGGATGTATTTTGGGGAGAAGGGAAGAAACAAAACTGAGAAACAGTTTGAGGGAATTGTCAGTGTTTTTAAACCAGCCCCCTGCTGATCTCTTAAATTGTGCCATTAACCCGTTACAGTCTGACTAGAGCACAGCTAGATCATGTTTTGTGCATTTATAACATATTTTTTCTTCTAGTTGAGATTTGATTACTTGTGTTGCCCTTAAGAATATCTGAACCATCTCTTGCTGGTCACAATCCTAATGCATATGTGGGATTGGGTGACTCGGTAGATCCTGACAAAGATGCCCTCTAAAATCATCTCTGCCATTTGGTTTTATTTTACAGCTTTAGAGATGGCTCTGATGTTTCTGGTCGTTAACCCAGATGCTGTTTTCTGTATCATCAGCAGACAAATATGCAGAGAACTTTTATGGGGTTTCATGTTCAAGGTATTAATCCAGCATGGTAATGACCCTAGTGATCATGTCACATTTTTGTTACCTATCTATAATATTTTCTCTATGGAATATCTGTTTTGTTTATTGTGAATATCCTTTAAGTTATATTTCATTTTGTTTATTAAAAAGCATTGATTTATAGTTATGATCAAATGCTTCTTTATCCGATATATCAGATGAATATATACCAGGCAGAAAGCTATAAAAAAAAACAAAACAAAACACAAACACAACTTTTTGACTATGCTCCAAATTCCAAATGTGTGATTAATCAATGATGGTAAAATTACTATACCTTTATTTCTGGAATGAGATACTATATTAATGTTCCTAAATTCATACCTAGTCTTTTGTAGATTCATATTGTTTTAAACAATGTTTCTCTTTAAATTAATCTCCATGATTATTTTATTAAAATGAGTTGACAGTGTTCATCTTATTAAACTCTTTCTTCCTGTATTTTCTCTATTGAATTAGTAAGTTACCCTCAATTAAAAGAAATAACTACAATAAAACAAAATATTCTCTTCATTTCTTTCAACTTTTTCTGCACAATTAACATTTTTTACTGGTATTCTATTTCTGGGTAGAAGCTGATATATTAGGATACTTGCCTGTATTTTTTTTGTACATTTTTACGTTTAAAAGTTTTTCAGCCAGTCATGGTGACACATGACAGGAATCCTAGCTACACTAGAGACTGAGGTAGGAGAATCAAAAGTTTGAGGGTAGCCTCTGCAATTTAGCCAAACCAATGTCTCAACATAAAAAATTTAAAGAGCTGGAGATGTAACTCAGTGGTAGAGCACCCGGGGTTCAATTCCCAGTACTTCAAAACAAAAACAAACAAACAAACAAACAAACAAACAAAAAACATCCAAAACAAATCAAAACCAAAAGAAAAAACCCCCAAACATCAATGCCTTAGAGAAACAATGTTATTGGATGTGCATATTTAATTAAAAATATGACATCAATTTCCCATTCAAATACCATAACTATGTGACAATACTTGATTCTTGTGAGTTAGGGTTTGTTATTATCTGCTTTTTTTTGCAGACTTAATCTCATAGCTTTAAATTCACACTATATGATAGCTATTTAAATTACAAATGAGAATACTCATACAGGAGGATTATTATAACTTTTATTCTAGATATCAAATTTCTCTAAACTGTTTTGAGAGTCACATCATTCCATTGAGTTACTTCTAATGTTGTTTTACAACTGAGACATATTAGTCTTTCACATAAAATTGTGACTGTTAAGCCAAACTTTCTCTCCCTGTACTTATTGACAACAATACTGAGATAAACCGGGGAGGGTATTTATTGAATATAGGAAAATATTTTGAATAATACAAATATATTGGACTGAGACTGTGGCTCAGCAGTAGAGCACTCGCCTAGCATGTGCAAGGCCCTGGGTTTGATCCTCAGCACCATATAAAAACAAATAAAATGAAGGTATTGTGTCCAATTACAACTAAAAAATATATATTTAAAAAAATACAAATATATTTTCTCTTTTCCTTAATGCTTTGAAATTTTACAGCCATTATAGCAATAAAAATGTACTTTTTCAGTGGTGTGTTGAAACTCTTGCCCTGGTTCACTGGAGCTGATGATTGTGTGCATCTTCTCAGCTCCAAGTCTAATGGTATCAGGTAGCTTGAAACAAACCAAAGTGTGAGTATTTATACCATGGGGAATAAGAACTCAGAGCAAGAGCTCCCTGCTGGTTGTTCCCAGAAGACAGGACTGTGGTACCGGCTTTTGCAAAAAGAGGAGTTTCATCGAGCAATCAACTGGCAACAAGGTCAGGAGCAGTAAACTCAGAACTGCCTCCCTGGTGGGTTCTTAACTGACGGAAGAATTTGTAGAGAGAGAGAGAGGAGAGAAGCTGCTTGTTGTTTGGATATCAGAACAGGGAGTTTTAGTGTTCTTTTGCACAAGGGTAGATGGTCATCGTGTTTTTCACAGGTCATTTGTCTCTTTTGGAGGGGAAATTATGTTCTGAGTATTTTTGAACTTGTGACATCAAAAGGTCATTGATGGGATGAGCTGAGTTCTTCTGTAAATGTCCGTTCTTGGAAAGCTGGTTTCCAATGGGTCCTTGAGTACATTCTGGAAGCTCTTCCTGAAAAGCACATTGTTATTTAAGGAGTTTATGTGAAGGTATGTCCAGGCCTTAACAGATTTCAATAGCAGATGTTACAAACCAGGGCTCTCCTTTTTTTTTTTTTTTTAAAGCGTGATGAGCAGTTTGTTAAACATGTACCAGTCTAGTTTTGATACTTGTGCTAAATTGTACAAGAGAACATTTGAAAAAACAATTTTTTTTTAGTTGTAGATGGACACAATAGGCAAGGGCTCTACCACTGAACCATAACCCTTGCCCCAACAATATTTTTGTTTTAATAAATATACCCTGACCCACTTGAATCAAAGTGTGAAATATGATATATCAAGAAATTTGTAATGTTTTGAACAACCAACAATAAAAAAAATTAAAAATAAATAAATAAATAAATAAACCCTGAAATATTTTCAGACAAAGAGGTTTTATTTCTGTAACTAACCTTCATGAGGTTAGTTGAGAATATATGTATATGTATATGTGTATATATATATATATATATATATATATATATATATCATACATATGATATATATTAATAAAAAAATCATCACACATAAACAGATATGACAGAAAGAACAAGTACACAAGATAAGATAAATATAGTAAAGTGTTAACATTTGTAGAATTTGGGTGATGGTTATAAGGAATTCTTTGTATTATTTTTTGTAACTTTTCTGTAACTCTGAATTTATTTCAAAATATCTTCAAGTTACCCACATTTTTGTCTGACTTGGTTATAAATCAGGAATTCCTATGTCCCTCTTTCATGTTCGAACAAAGGGAAACACTTGTCTTACCATTCCTGGTTTATTATAAAGGTTTTTATAAAAGATTTGAATGAACAGCCAGATGAGGAGTATATAGCATGAGATCCAAAAGGTCCTGAGCTCTAGAGGACCTTTTGGATCTCATGCCTGTATTTTTTTTTTTTTTTGTACATTTTTACGTTTAAAAGGTGGGATATAGTTCTACAAGAAAAGTACAAAAGAACTTGCAAAAACCAAAACCACATTCTTAAAAGGTGATATGGGGTATGATAAAGGGAAAATTATGAGATGCTCTGAATTTAATTGCAAAGGGCCAGGGGATAGAAGGAAAGAGAATGGGGTGGAAGTTAATGGATGACAAGCTACAGGAAGAAAAGAACAAGACCAGATTACATCCTTAAATATAAGTTAAATCCAATGGGGACTCCCTCAGTGCCCTGGCATCCAGCTTGTAGCTCTAACCAATTGCTTCTGCCTATATACTGTCCTATTCCAAAGTCCTTCCTCATTGGAATAATCCAGCCCCTATTACCAACAATGAGTGAGGTTCAATATAATTGGTCCTTCCCTCCCCAGATTTTCATTAAAGGTTCAGGGGTGTAGTTCAGTGTTACATGTTCAGGGGTGTAGTTCAGTGTTACAGTGTTACATGGCTTGCCTAGTGTGCATGAGGGCCTAGGTTCTATCCTCAGTGCTGCAAAAGAAGAAAAAAATTCAGTATAACTTATTCAGTAGTAGTGGAACCTGGTCCCTTTTCTGTCTAGTATTCTGCAATGGCTCAATAAACTCTTTTATTTCAGAGATCTCCTGGGCTCAGGAATTTTGGTTTAATAGGTAGTGGTCAAGAGCACAAACATTGGAGTTGTGCTGCCTGGGTTCCAAGGTCAGCTCTTTTGATTAATTTCTGTGCACTTGGCCTGTTAAATCTCCATGTGCTTGCTTCATCTATAAATTCGGGTAACAATACTTACGTAAAGGAAAACTGTTTCTCATAATAATTCTGACACCAAGTATTTTAGTTTCTCATATCAAACAATTGTCTACTTCTCTGCACACACCAAATGAGTATCCTGTGATTTAATTCAATTCTGACACTAACTATCTGGAGTTAGCACAGACCCCATAGATTAAGGGCTCAGTCCCACAAGACTGCTCCCCATTTCAGATGCTAGTCACAAGTAGTGGGCCCTCAAGTTACCCACATTTCTTGGTGATGAATAGGAGTTTTCCACAACTTCCTCTTCTCATCTTTGATGATTTGCTATAATGGCTCACAAAACTCAGAGAAACACTTTACTTGCTATTACTGGTTTATTATAAAAATATTAAAAAGAATATAAATGAACAACCAGGTGAAGACCTACAAGGGCAAGGACTGGGAGGTCCCAAGCCCACAAGCTCTGGTCCTTGTGGAGTCAGAGTGCACCCCTTCTCCCCAGCATGTCCATGTGTTGACCAAGCTGAAACTCTCTGAATCCCTTTGTTTAGCCTTTTTTTTTTTTTTTTTTGTGGATGTGCCATTATATAGGCAGGATTAATTAAGTGGTTGATTAAACCATTGTCATTGGTGACTAACTTCATCTCAATCCCTTTCCCCTCTCTGGAGGGTTGAAAGTTCCAACTGTCTAATCACAGTGTTGATTCCTCTTGTGACCAGCACCCTTCCTCTAAAAGTTACTCATTCCTATAAACTCAGGTAAGATTGAAAGGGGCTTATTACGAATAACAAAAGATGGCACTTAGAAAATTCCAAACGTTTTACAAGGGCTTACATCAGGTACTGTGACTCAGGTCAAGTATTATAACAAAAGATGCTTCTATCCTTCTATCACTCAGGAAATTATATATACTTCTTCTTATGTCACACTATGTCATGCAGTTGTGATGATTAAATGAGTAATGGATGAAGCATTTTTGTTTGTGCCTGTTCCTTACATTAGTTATTACTGAGGCAGGAATTTAGGGATACAGAGAAAAATACTGACTCTCCAAAATGAAATGTCCATGAACTGTTTGTCCAATGCAGGCATGCCCACGAACCTAATGAGTACAAAACAAGCAACTTGTGAGCAATCCAGCTGGTATCCTGTGCCCTCATCTTTGCCTGCAGCTTGCCAGTTGGCTGGAAAAGCAACAAAACTGGGAGATACTAATAAGGCATCTGGAGGAACTTCTCCTTTAGGAATCGTACACATTGGTCAGCGAGGAGGTGACCAGCATGGGGGCTCATGACACCATCACTGAAGGGTCCAGTCTTGCCTATGACAGCACTTTTCACTAGCTCTTGGTGAGATTTGCCTTTTAGCACAACTGTCAGCCATTCTTACCTAATTCTTGTAAAACTTTTTTTTTTTTTTTGGTGCTAGGAATTGAACCCAGGGCCTTGTGCATGCAAGGCAAGCTCTCTACCACTGAGCTACATCCCCACCCCATAAAACTTATTTTGGTTATAATTCATATCTAATGCTTAGTCTATTTTATGAGCAGATTTTATAATGGAGATATAAAAGGTACTTTAAGTGTTACAGATGATTTACTTAAATAACTGTTTAGGTTTTGCTGGTTAATACAGCCTTAGCATGCCATAAGAGCTGTACCTTCAGAAGACGTAGCGGTGCTCACTGGTCTCTGGAGTTTTGTGTGTGGTACACAGCCCTCAAGTATATCACCTGTATAGAGCTGAACTTCCACTCTGAGGGCTGGCCTGATGCCCGTGCAGCTAGGTTGGGTAAAATGCATACAGATGATTCCTAAATTATAGTTTACATTTCTAAGTCAAATGTACTACATAAAGCTAAATTTGGTAGTTGAAATTAATATTTTGAATATTAATTTATTTTTAAAGATGTACAATAGGATTTGGTACAATGTGTTTTTGTAAATGCTTTTCAAAATATTTGTCTTTGGTAGTGTTATTTAGGAAAGGAAAAAAAAAGGAGAACAGATCATTTTTACGATCGTCAGCAACCCTCTCAACCTTTTGCAGGTCTTTCTCTTCTCTCTTAGTGGGACCTAGAGCAAACTTGAAGGATCATGGTGTTTGGGGATACTTGGAGGCAGACATGTCTGTCAAGTGAAGACACTTAAAATTTTTGAAGCAAAACAATCAGTAAGATGACATAAAATCATACCTCATGCTTGTTCTGTCTTCCTTACTAATGGGTGAATTAAGAGAATACCAAGGGCTCCCTCTATCTCTCTATTTTATCTCCAGACCAAAAGGACACATCTGTCAACTTCTTCAAATGGATAGTACCCATTGATCCCAACTGATGCCCTTTTGGGTTGCATTTTAAATAATTGAGGTGCCTCTAATATTGGGCCTCAAGAAAAAGATGTTGTTTTTCTTTTGTAACATTGTATGGCCTCAATACAAGTTTGGGAGTGAAGAAATTTGGCTCAAAAATGTTCTTCCTATTTTGCAGTTGGATCTCTTTTGTGAATGAAAGGCAAAGAGACAGAAGTTCCTTATGTCTAGGCCTTCATGGTATTATAAAAGGACCCAAAACTTAAGAGTTCTCTGTCCAACAGTCTAAGTCCATGATCCTCTGCCTAAAGTTCAGGAAGAAATTGACTTTCTATAGGATGTGCTTTTGAGCTGTAGCCTAGAATACCTATTCTTCAATTACAATGGGCATAGGAATCTAATGAGCCCCCACACACCCGGGCTTTCCCATTCATGCTGTTAGAGTGTGGTAAGGACATGGTGGTACTAGCCCTCCATGTTGAGAGAATCTTGAGACAACTTTCCAGAAGCTGCCATAGGTTATCTTGCCTTTGGGATACCTCATTTTCTTTCCCTTTACTGCATTGACTGCCACTAATTTTGTTGGGGGAAAAAAAAAAGGAAATGGCATTAGGGGACATTCAACAGACTCCATCTGAGTAAGTCCAGAATCTTGTCTCCACTCTGAGGGATTTTATGCCATTTAGATCTAATGTTGGATGTTTGGGGGTAACAAATGTTATAAAAAAGAATAAAAAAAAACAAATACCAGCTTCTCCTTTGGGGACATTTGTTTTGGAAGGGTGCTTTATTTGGTTTTGGTTTCCCTTGGTTGTTTCTTTTGTTTCCTTTCTTAAAATCTAAAGTGGGCTACTCAAACTCAATACCTTCGGAGAGCCCAATAGGGTGATTGGTTAACATATAGGTATAAACCCATGACTAAGAAAAAGATGATTTTCTTTGTAAAATCATTTGCCTGGTCTTGGTATTTGAACTCATTTAAAAAAAAAAAAAAGTCTTCCTCTTCAGAGGGTCCCAGAGAAGGTGATGAACAGCAGTGATGTTTGATGCAGATCTGCTTCATGGATGACAAATGGCACCTGAACCACAGCTTCAGTGTCAGCCATGACTTGATAGATGCTGCCCCAGCCATCCCTGCTATTCTATTATCTTTCTCTTATCCTTAGTGTTCATGTGTCACACAATAGTCATCTGTGACAGGTTCTGTTTTGGTTTCAGAAAGTCCGTATTAGATTACAGACTGATTGAACCATTACATGGTCTTTGTTCTGGTTTCTAAAACTCTGTGGGCTCTGTTTTGGTTTCTGAAACACTAAATATGGTATGTGCTCTGTTTAGTGAGCATCTGCAAATCTCTTGTCCCTTATATGTGGGAGTTCAATCCTTGGTCTATGTAAGCTATAAAAGAAATAGCTCTGTCTTTGACTCTTTTCCATTTCCTGTCTCTTGAAATACTTTTATACTTCTTAATTAAAAGGGATATCTGGCCCACAAGTGACTGGGAAAGAATCTCTATAAAGAGAATATCTTACTGACTCCCAAACACTTCCCTACTATTGACTCTTGCTCAAGCCAATAAACCTCTAAAACAATAAATTCTAAAAACAGCATTGGGCAAAACATTCAACTAAAGAATAAAAAATAAAAAAAAAAAAAGTTTTATAAAGCTCAAGGAAGGCTTTCTTAAGTTGGGTATGCATAAAAGTGCTCTTTTCCCTACTCGTTGAAGAACTCCATCTGGTTGGAAAACAAAGTAGGTCAGAAGGACTAATCAACTAGATAGTTAGTTCTCCAAAGTATTTTTTTTTTTAATGACAGAAATTTCCATTTGTAAGGGTGTCACCCTCTATGGATTAACTTTTAAAATATAGAAAGATATTAACTTAAATTTGAATAACCAGCCTCACCTTTAAACCTTTTCATAATGATCTTTAAATTCTGTCTTTGAGATGAAAATTTTCCAATTAAGTCATACATTTGGAAGTGAAGATTTAAGATTAAGAATTGTTTAGGGCTATAGAATAATAACTTTAATAACTTCAAAAAATTATTTTTAGTTGTATATGGTCACAATACCTTTATTTTATTTGTTTTTATTTATTTTTTTAATGTGGTGCCAGGGGATCGAACCCAATGCCTCAAACATGGTAGGCAAGCACTCAACACTGAGCCACAACCCTGGCCTCAATAGTAACTTTTTAAAAACTAACAAATGACCAAATTTAAATGAAAGCTGTAAAACATTTTCTATTTTTCAAAGGATGTTTGTGTTCATGTGCCTATTATATGTTGTGTCTACATGTGTATTTGTGTTTGTACTTTGCTTACATGGTTACTGTCATGGGAGAAGTGATGTCTAAGAAGAAGTGTCTAAGGACTTCCCAGAGAGAAGAGGGAACTTGAATCAGGACTGGCAGGGTTCTTGGCATACGTGACAGGAAAGAATTTCAGCACATGCCAGTTAAAGGCATAGATAGAAGTTTATTTAGGAACATAGATACATGTTCAATGCAGAATGCAGTCTCTATCTCCAGAGGGAGAGACTGCAACCCATCTGTGTGGGGTGTTAATATTTATAGAGGTTTGATGCTAGGGGTTGGACAAGAGATAGAGGCAGGGTAGAGCTACACAATTTCCCCCCCCAGTGTTCCCTTTGCTTCTGCATTTCCCTCATTTTATAAGAGCATGGGCCAAGGGATTGTCACTCAAGATTTACAACTGTGTGTTCTGCATCTCAGTGGCTCATGGACTTTTCCTTTAATTCAGTTTTATCTTTCTTTTTATCCAAAATCCCTACCATCAGTGCCAAATTGGCTTGTAGATAAATGAGCACTCATAAACTCAGAAAACATGAATCCAAATGCTTTTTTGCTCCTGGGTTCAATCCTCAGTGCCACATAATTAATTAATTAACTAATTAACTAATAAATAAATACATGCATATAAAAATAAAATAATAATAAATAATTTAAAACTATGTAGTTGCCTAGGTTATTAACCAATCAGGATTGTATTTGTCTCTGTTAGATGTTTGAAATACAATGTCCATTGATTTCAGGGTTTTTCTTTGACAAAAATAATTTAAAAGATTAAGTATGTTTTTCTGATATTTTGGTTTTCACGGGTAATGTAAAACTAGCTGAAAGCAGTACATTGGGTAGATATAAATAGGATAAGCATTTAAAAATGTATATGTTAGAGAAAACACCCAAGACAAAGGTGTGTGGGGAGGATCTCATGAAAATCTACTGTAGATCAGTAGAATAGAGAAAAGACACGGGGGGGGGGGGAAG
>NW_026000093.1:34437785-34454100 GCF_001458135.2 Marmota marmota marmota | reverse complement strand
GGGGGGGGGGGGAAGGCAAGGAGAAATGATGGGAATGATATTGGCCAAATTATATTTTTCTATCGTGTACATTATCAATATGTAACAACAAATCCCACCATTATGTATAACTATAATGTACCAATAAAAATATGAAAAAGACACTAATTGTTGATAAGTAACCTAAAATACTAAAATGTTAATTATAAACTCAAACATTCTTGGCTTCTTAAAGTCTGCAAGAAGACAATATATATATGGGTCTATTAAATGTGTTCTCATAAATTGCTGATGTATAGAAAGTGGTTTAAAATTATTTTCTTCTGTGTAACTGTGATGCCAATAATTACTGGATTCTATGTATGTAAAATGTATTTATGTTTCTCCAAGTGTACAAGCTTTCTAAAATATAAAGCTTAGGAGAGCATTTTACCAAGCTGTTGTTCTCCAAATTAAAATTGTTAGTAGTGATAGCCTTTTTCAGGCTTACATAAAAATAGAAAATTTAGATGGGATTTTTTAATGTTACTTAATATTTTGCAATTGGCTAAGAGTAACATGTTATTGATAAGTTATATATGGATAATTATGTTATTATTTACATGAGGGTGGAAATATAAATGTATTTTTGGAAAGATAATAAGGAGAACCTGATTGATTTAAAGGTTGACAATGTGGAACATGGAGTCATTTTGCCATTTTTTTTCCACAAAGAAAGAAAAGTAAAAGCTCTCTTAACCTTTCCATTTTATTCAGGTTTCAGATGCAATGCTATTATGTTAAATGATCCTCAAACAAATTCAAGAAATAGGACATGAAAATGTGTCTTTTTTTATTCCTAAATAGAAGGATATTTAGAAGGAGGGCAACGATTAGCTTCATATATAAAAACTTAAGCTAAAATTTGTCAAAAGGCCAACCTCACTTGTAAGGCTCTGCTTTTTGCCCAGTTCCATGTTAGGATGGGCCTCAAAGAATGCTATAATTAAGCCTATTTAAAATTCTGTCCAAAAGGATAAAATTTTGTCATAAAGTTTTACTGTGATCCCAAATTGGAAAAAGAGATAAAACTAAGTAAGGGTCTTGTAAATTATAAAAGATAGTTAAAAGTTGTAAATGGGCTTTAAAAAGATATAGAATTGATAAAATTTATGTGTGATTAAATTGACAAATTACTTAAGGTTTTTTGGAAGGCCAAACAGGTGCATTAGTGTTATCATAAGGAAATTACATTTCTTGGTTCAGAACTATTATACATATTGGATATTATTACTCTTGTTAATTGTTTTACATTTTCCTTGTAAACCTTTTTAACTGTTGCCTGTTAGTATATTGCAGAAGTACATCTTCTAACAATATTTTTATATTCTATATATTCTAGCAGTATTTTGAGATGACAACCATCATGTACAGGACAGATAGGATGTGACACTGGCTTCTAATACTACTACTGATCCCTTTTCAATGGAAGGGGTGTCTGTAAAGTTGCAAAAATTAAAATTAGAACCCACTATTCCCACTTCAATACTGGTAGTACTGGTCTTCTGGGTATTCAAGAACTGAGACTTGAAAGCTAAAATCAGAAAAGAAAAGGGCTAAGAAAACAACCAATATTTTTGCCCTCACCCTCCAAGGTCAGCTAAAACCCATGGAACAATGGGACTTCTTATAAAGGGCCTGTAACTCTGGGGAGTTGCCCAACCTCCCAATTAAGGGGTGAGGCTTTGATAAGGATAAAAGAAGAATTTTAAGTTATAAAGTAAGAAAACTGAAAAACAGACAAACAAAAAGTAGAAACAACCACCCAAAATATTGTTCCTTTGATTGGAGGAGGATTTGGAAGAGACAGAGGGCTTAGGTACCATGTGAGGCTTCACTCCACTGCTGAGTTGAAATCTTTATATCAATAATGATAATGATGATAGTGGTGATGTTTTCTAAGCAATAGGCATGTGCCAGATTTTCTCAGTGCTTTACATAGATTATTTTTAAAATTCTCATAATAAAACTTAGCAGTGGTGATTTTCTCTATTTTATACATGAGGAGTGTGAGGAAGAAACATTAAATAAATTGCCCAGAGCCACATAATGAGTAACTATTGAGCCAGACATGGTGGCACACACCTGTAATCCTGTGACTTGGGAGGCTGAGGCAGAGAATTGCAAGTTTGAGGCCAGACTCAGCAACTAAGCGAGACCCCATCTCAAAATAAAAGAATAAGGGCTGGGAGTGCAGGTTAGTGTTAGAGTATCCTGGGTTCAGTTTCCAGTACTGCAAAAACAAGAACTGATTAAACAGAATTAGAACCCAAACAATACATTTCGGATCCTGTACCATCTCCATGGGTTTTGGGATTAGAAAGAAGAATGACTTTTGCCCTGCATTCCATGTGAAATTCTGGGACAAAGGAAGCTTGATGGATACTGATGTGAGAGTTGGTCTCTTAGAGGTCTCCCAGTGATCTCCTCCGGTACTGACATGCTTTTGTGGTCCCCTTTAATATTGTATCAGTGTGACCAATGGAATAGGTCAGAAGTGGTGGTAGACTTCTGAGCTTAGGTCAGAAGAGAGACCTGAGCTAGAACTACCCTGCTAAGTTGCTTCTGAATTCCTCACTGACTGAAACAAAGGCAACACATGTTTCTTGTGTTAAACAATGAAGTGTTGGGGGTAATATGTTATACAATAATAGCTGACCAGTAGAATCTAGCACCAACAAAAGTTGGTACATTTGGATAAAGTGAACATGAGCTAGTCCATTCTTCCCCCCAACTCTTTCTGGCTAAAGATTAAGATCTGCTAGGGGATTCAAGACTAGTGTTATGGGACTATGTAGCAGGATTTGCCAGGTGGACCACCCAGGTTAAGGCAACAGATTGTGCTTGCTAGCCGAGGGCATTTATGGGAGGGCGGTAGAGAGAGGCAAATACCCAAATCGAGGTAGTCAGAACTCCACTCCAGTTGCAATCAAATATGAGTGGGGTCAGCACTGAAACACAGATCCCTGTTCTCCCACAGGCACAATACAAATCTCTCAGGAACTTTATTCTGTGAAGAGAGGTGAAAGGAGGAGAGTTAAGAGACAGTTTTAAATTGAAAGTGACTAAGCTACCTTGAATTAATGAGAATGAAGTATCTACTACAGATAGAAATTGGAGTTTGAAAATGAAATGAATTTCAGTTATAGAGAAATAAAAGTTATTTACAGACATTTGCACTCCTGATATTTGCAGTTTGAAATCTTTATACCTGCTGGTTGAGTGACACAGGCCTGTAATCCCAGTGACCCAGGAAGCTGAAGCAGGAGAATTGCAAGTTCAAGTTCAGTCTCTTCAACTCAGCAATACTCTGACTTGGAATAAAATTAAAAAAGGGTGTGATGTAGCTTATTGGTAGAGCACCTCGGATTCCACCCCTGATACTACAGGGGGAAAAATATCTCCCCCTCTCAAAAAATAAATAAATTCTCACATCCACGGTTTCATGATTGACAGGGACCACTTTTATTCTAGAGCAAGATGTCAACTTTGTGTCCCTGTAACCAAAAGACAGAAATACTTTAGAGGTGGAAAACGTTTATTTTGGCTCATGGTTTCAGAGGTTCAGTCCATGGTTGGTCAACTCCATGGTTCTTGGCCTGAGATGAGGCAGAACATCATGGTGAAAAGGTATAGCAGAGGAAAGCATCTCAGAACAAGGTAACCAACCAGGAAGGGGAGAGAGAGAGCAAGAGGGAGAGGGGAAGGGGCACTCTGCTCACAGGGACAAAAGATAAACACAAAGGTACACCCCTCAGTGATATACTTCCTGCAGCTATACCCTACCTGTCTATAGTCACCACCCAGTTGATTTATTCAGGTGGATTAATTCACTAATAGGGTTACAGCTCTTAATTGAATCATTCCACCTCTTAACATTTTTTTTTCATTGTCTCACACATGAGCTTTTACAAGATAAAAGAGATAGATCATTGGTGTCATAAAAGAGCAAGGGCAACTTCCTATCTTTAGAGAAAAGATAAAACTTTAAGTTGTTTTTGGCATTTGGAAATAAACCTTTATGGACAACAGGATTTCTTGCATTGTTCTAATGATGGAGAATCCTCTTGATAACACTCAGAATGTTCCAGGGAATTGTTCTCACTATTTTACAAAAATTAAACTCATTCTGCTCTCACAATAAATCTATGGGGTGCTTATTGACATCTCCATTTTAAAATGGGGGGCTGAGGCACAGAAAAATTAAGCAAAGTGCCAAAGTTTATAGCTAGTCTGGCTCTGGAATATCAATCACTTCCTTCTCATGCTTCTCGGGATGTGTCTTCTATTTCTTCAAGTTTTTTATTTCCAGCAAACCAGATTCAGAGAGCTGTTACGAAGTTGGAAAAGCATAGATTTAAAGGCAGATTAAGTGTGGATTCCCCCAATGACACTGGATGACTAGCTTATTGGCCGATCTCTAAAATGGAATTAATTACATGTAACTCCATGCATTGATATTTAGGGAGATTAATCTGTTATATCTGGGTTTCCCCTTAAAGGTTAATAGCATTGGGTGTCCTGGCTGAGGAGTGGAGGACTGCAGAAATCTTTAAAGGCTGACTAGTAAACATGTAATTGGAAGAGTTTGTGCTGCCTGAGAATTTAGAGCAGGTTTTAAATAGCTCACAGGGAGCTAAGCTAGTTTAGCCAAGGCCAAGTTATCAAAAATAGTTTCTTGGTTTTTGTGTGTGACCTTTCCTGGTCACAGAGGCTGAGATTTGAAGGCCATTCTGCCTTTGTCTATCTCTGCAGGCAGGAAAGAACAAATTCATGGCATTCTCAATATGAACTATCATTTAAAAATCTAAATAATCTCAACCGTGGTGTCTGCATAGAATCCTGTGAGGTCCTTGAGTTTCAATGAATTCCATAGAATCATTCTTTCTACCAAATCTTTTAAAAAGAGCAAAACAGGGCTTCAACGGCCAGGTCCTAACTTCACCAAAATATTCAGTTAGAAATAGGAACAATTGTAAACAGAGAGACTTGTGGCTTCTTCTATAGATAACCTGAAACTCTTTGATAGTGTTGGTTAAATTGTTCTGCCTGACTTGCCCAATAATTTGCTGGAAGAAACATGAACACAATCTAATGGTTCTGCTCACTTCTCATTAGACCTGGAAGATAGGTTCCAACATTGCTAAGTCTATTTTATTAACTTTCCTCCGAGAATAGCTCTGATCAATACCTATATGTGAAACCAGTTGGGAAGAAGAAAAATGATTTCCATTCTGAGATATTTTGTCAAATGCTTATTGTATGGACATATTATGAAACATGATAAATAAACTAATAAAATTGGAGGGCAAACATTCAAAGCAGTTAGGGAACCAAAATTTGATGCCAGAAAAACATCCGGGCCCAGTGGTATACACCTGTCACTTCGACTACTCAGGAGATTGAGGTTGGAGATCATAGTTTCAAGGCTAGTCTGAGCAATTTGGTGAGACCCTGTCTGAAAATAAAATTTAGAAAGCACTGGAGATGAAACTCAGCAGCAGAGTGTTTGCCTAGCATGACCCTGAGTTCAATACCCAGAACCACAAAATCGATCAACCACCAACAACAAAATCAATCTACTACTTTGGTCCAGGAAAATAATATGGTTCAGTGGTTTTTGTTTGTTTGTTTGTTTATTTGTTTTTGTTTTTCTGTAAAGGGATTTCTAAATTTCCAGCAAGCAGAACTTGTTATGTTCACATGAAATACTAGGCACAGATCTTTCAATACCATTACTCAATAGCAAAGGATCTAGATTGATTTTCTGTGTAAGCTGGCTACGATTTACACTGCTTATTTTGCTTAATCATGATTGTAAGTCAACATTTATTCAAAGATTAGAATGAATAGCATTTTATTTTTCTTAGAATCGATACAGAAATTAAACAGCTATTTCTGGAAACTTTGTATTTCTCTTTTCTCGTGACTTTAATGTAAGCAACTTGTCAGGTGCTATAGTATGGATCTTAAATGTTCCCCCAAGGTCCAAGTGTTAAAAGATTAGTTTTCAGATTGACACTAATAAGATGTGGTAGAAACCTGCAAGAGGTGGGGAGATCTTAGGTCATGGGGGGGTGCCCTTAAAGGGAATAATGAGATCCCAGTCTCTTCCTTTTCCCCTCTTTCACATTTGTCCAAAGGTAAACAGGCTTCCTTTGCTACATGCCCCTGCCTTGATGAACTCTACTGTCACAAGCCCAAAGAACTGGGGCAAATTGGTCATGATCTGAAAGCTTCTGTGAACCAAATAAACCTTTCCTTCTTTTAAGTTGACTTATTACAGGTATTTTTTAAATAATTATCAAAGCTAACTAAAACACTAAGCCTGTGGTTTTCAAATCATGTAGATAACATTTTTAAATGGTGCATTGTAGGCACTCAAATTTCTTCTATAAACTGCTCCATTCAACCTTTCCTTGCACATGAACATTGCTTACCATGGATCCATTTCAACAGTGCAGAAGACTTTCACATTTACTAGGCACAGATCTTTTCACGGCATTTCTGCTTCCTTTATTAAGTTTCATTTTCTCTGAAGAAGAATCTGCTGGCCAAACTCATCTTCTTTATTAGGCACATAGAGCAGCCATAAGCCACTGAAATTTGTATGCCTTTGGGCCAAGTACCTATCCCTGATAGAAAGATGCTGAAGGTAATTGTGTTCTCATAGTAAGAGGTGTGGGCTATGATTTGAATATGATTTGTCCCAAAGGTTTATGTGCTAGAAGTTTGGTCTCCAGCGTGGTGGTGTTGAGATGGTGGAACTTCTAAGAGGCGAGGCCTGGTAGAAGATAATTAGGTTAAGGGGATTTCACCCTTGATGAATGGATTAGTGCTGATCTTGCAGAGTGGGTTGGGTCCAACAGGCATTCATTCATTCCCATGACAGTAGGTTGTTATATAAAGGAAAGCCTTGTCCCTCTCCCTCTCTTGCTTCCTGACTTACATATGGCTGTCTTCACATGGCTGCCCCTCTTTCTGCCACACTGGGACACTAGAAGGGAAGCCCTTGCTTTAGGGATTTTGTTATACCTAACAAAGAGAGTGTACAATGTCATAACTTTTTTTGTTGTTGTTTTTTTGTTTTGTCTTTCTTGTAGGGCCTTGAACATGCCAGGCAAGTGCTGAGCTTCATCCCCAACTCTTTTTATTTTATCTTGTTATAGGGTCTTGATAAGTTGCCAGGCTAGCCCTGAACTTAGAATACTGCTTCAGTCTACTGAGCCACTGGGAATATAGGTGTGCATCTCTATGCTTGATTGTCAGGCCCTACTGTCTTATTCCTATAGGGCATAATACAAGATGAGGACATATAGGTTACTATAGTTCCTAGAATATTTAATTCTATCAAAATCAATGACTTACAGTTTATTTTGAAGTAAGGATTTTAGGCTAAAGAATTAAAAACAGTATTTAGGCTGGGGTTTTGGCTCAATAATAGACTGCTTGCCTAGCATGTGAGAGGTTCTGGGTTCAATCTCTAGTACCACAAAACAAAACAAAAACACAGCTTGGTTGTGTGAGCTTATAGTACCAGCTAATGGGGAATCTGATCACCTGAGCCTAGGAGTTTAAGGCCAGCAAGGGCAATAGAGCTGGAACCTGTCTCAAATACAAAAACAGCAACAATAAAATTAGCTGCTGAAAACGTGCTCAGACTGTTGGTTAATTTACCCAATAGTTCTTCCTATTCTTCAAAATGACTGAATTTTCTTGGTTTTAATTTTTTTTAATTTTTTTTTGTAAAAGAAACATTACATGAGGTTGAACTACCTACCTCCCCTACCTCTTCCCCTGGTTGTTGTTGCTATACCTAAATCTCTAGCAGCATCTTGGGATCATTAGGGACCTTGTGGAGATAAGCCACTGAGTGATGGATACCTCAAGCTTCCTCTTATGCAAAAAAAAAAAAAAAAATAGACTATATTTTTTAAAACTGTTCAGATTTCCTAGAATCTCATTTGTACATAGTTCTAACTGATACAATGAGAGATGATTATACAAATACTTGGAAGACTGATTATATTGAGGGCAAACTGGACATTGTCTGTGTGATGAAAATTTTCAACACCAATTTAAAAATTGAAGAAGCATCTATTATTTGCTTTTTCTCCTTTCCATCTACCATTTTTAAGTCTAGTTATAAGTATCAACTCATGAACAATGCAGACAAGAATGGATTCTTATAAATTGGCCATTTCCCCTCAGGCATTATTATAGGTCAATATAAGAGCTTCTACTTTGAAGCCAGGTGCAGTGATGCACAACTATAATCCCAGCTACTTGGGAGGCTGAGGCAGGAGGATAGCAAGTTTCAGGTCAGCCTGGGCTGTTTAGTAAGACCATGTCTCAAAATAAAAGACAAAAAGGTGAAGCAGACCAGGCACTCCCACCCAAAAGACTTTTGACATAATTAAGTTTCTCCTCTTGTCAGATCAGCAGGATGTTTGAAGATGTTCTTGTGGTTGGTAGTTTCCTCTCTTGTAAACGCCAGGTTTGTGCACAAAAGGTGTGACAGAGTTAGAGTCTGTAAGCTTGTTGTACAAAAAGATATTATCTCTGTTTTCTTAGTTAAAAAAAACAACAACAAAAGAACTTGTGAACCCTGTGTCTGGTTGAGGTGGATGGAACAGAGAGCACTTGTCATGCAAACCTCCAACCACCCCCCACCTATACCTTCCCGGATATAAAATTCAAAGAATTTCCGAAATCTTTGTTCAACCTTTTCTGTCCTACTTCAAAGGCACTGGGGATATTCAATGATAGAGCGCCCCTGGGTTCTAGCCATTGTACTGCAAAGGCAAAAACAAAACAAGCAAACAAATCCAAAAACTTTTGTTTTGAATGATCTCTTAAGATTTGAAGAATATGGTTTAATTAATAGAAAGAGGATGAATTAGATTTCCTTTCTTACATTTTTCATCTCTCTTCCTTTCCAACTCTCTCTTCTTTTAACATTTTCCTTTAGTCTTCCTGCCCTTCATTTTTCTTTGTTTTGGTTGTTATTGCTGGTGGTGGTTGTGGTCCTTTTATCACTGCAATGCAATATATTTTTTTGTAAAGTATCTAGAGATTTTCTTAATACTTACCTACCTTTGTGGCAAGACACTTTGTCCTTATGAAGTTTGTGAGTTTTGTGTTTGTCCTTCTTTCCCCCAGCATGTTATACAACACACCATGTGCAACAGAACTAGTAGTGGAAAAGTTTTCTAAATTTTCAATTTCGAATAACTCCCCCCTATTTTATTCTGTACAAATATGATCCTTGTCTTAAGTACATGCTATTATGTCAGAGTTGTAACTTTTTGATCCAAGTAAAAATATGACATAAAAATGCTAGTTAACATTCAATTATTTACTAATATTTTTCAGTTCATAGGTATAAAAATACTTAACATTTTGATGTTATATTTATTAGCTAAATAACTCCTTGATCAGTGTCCGAAAAACAAGACAGAATGCAATAACACAAATTGATATGTTGTAAAAATTTAAACTGAAGGATCAGAAAAAAATGCTGGTGAGTAAAACACTGAAAGCAAACCTTGGTAAAGAATGGCCACCTAGACAGTATGTAAGAAAGAGAAGCAAACCAGAACATTCTTTCTAAATTCAGAAGGTTGGAAAGAGTGTATTCAAACAGTGCTGTTTTCCTGTGTTAGTCTAAAAATCTAAACACACATCATTTAACTAGATTCCAAAGTTCAGAGGTAAGATAGGTGAAAGATCCCTAATTTTAAAATCATTGTTTGTAGAAGCAAACCTTTGTCCTCAATCTGTAAACTATTACAATAAGTAATCTCTGAGTTTGTCAGGATGAACTCAATTACTTAGCATAACCATAAAGACCTAATAAAATAAAAAACAAAATTAACAAATAAGTAACTTACGTTCTCAGGTGTCCTCATTTGATCTTGTACATGTGAATATTTGTTTCCTATTTATGTAAGGACAGGGGCTGCTTAGTGGTGGAGCATGTGCTTAATATGCATGAGGCCCTGGTTCACTCTGCAGCACTGACAACAACTGCAAAGCAAGAGGCAGGTGGGAGAAGAGGAGATATATGTGGGGCAAAGGGAAAGTCCCCCTTTGTCTCTGAAGGTTTGCCTCTTTTGAGTTGGCTGAAACAAATTGGCAATAGATTAACAGAAGAAAACCATATAAATTGATTGATGCATGCAAGTGTGTAGGAGCCACGCAAAATATGAAATTCAAAGCAGGGCCAGATGATCGAAGGTTGCATAGTGTCTTCATAGGGAAGAGGGAAGTCAGGGGGCTGTAGACAATTTTAAAGGGGATAGTAAATGATTTGTAGGGGAAATCAACGGGCCTGAAGAACAGACAGTGGCCTGGGACAAAGTTCCTGCAGGCTCTAGGTGTGGGTGCTCAATTTTCGTTCTCTTTCTTTATGATATGAATTCAATTTTCTTTGGTTAGTGAAATATCAGTAAGAAAGTTGAAAGTAATTGTATTTCTCTTTGTGGATTCTGTCTTTAGGTAGTATCTTTGACTGTTTATGTTACTATAATACCAGAGATTGAGTCATTTATAAAAGTAGAAATTTATTTGACTCATGGTTCTGAAGGTTGGGAAGTCTAAGACCATTGTGCCAGCATCTGCCCAGCACCTGGTGAGAACCTTCTTACTGCAAAATAGTGTGGTGGGAACATGATATGATAAGACAGAGAAAGTTACTAGCTAGCTTGGGTCTCTCTTCCTCTTTTTGTAAAGCCACTAATTCCATCAAGGGACTCTACCTTTTTGAGCTTGTACAATGGGCTGCCTCCAGATGCCATTAAACTATAAACTTGGGTTTTGAGTTTCTAACACATGAACTTTGGGGAACACATTCAAACTATAGCATTCTGCCCCTGCCTCTCCCCCCACGTTTATGTCCTTGTCATATGCACAATACATTCATTCTATCCTAATAGCCCCAAAGTCTTAACTCATTCCAGTGCCAACTTGAAAGTCCAAAGTTTCATTTGAATCAAATATGGGTGAGACTCAAGGGCAAATTCTGGGGTAAATTCACTCCAGCTATGAGCCTTTGAAATCAAAACAAGTTATCTACTTCCCAAATGCAATGGTGGGCCAGCCCAGGACAGACATTCCCATTCAGAAGAAGAATAGAGGCAAGTAGAAAAGGGATAACTAGTCACAAGTAAGTTCAAAACCAAACAGAGGGGCTGGGGACGTATCTCAATTGGTAGAGTGCTTGCCTTGCATGCACAAGGCCATGGGTTCAATCCCCAGCGCCACAAAAAACAAACAAACAACAACAATAGCAAAAACAAACAGAAAACTTAAGTTTTAATGAAGAATAATTTCCTTTGAGTCTGTGTTCCACATTCTGTGCATATTGGCATAGGCTTTGGGCCCCCAAGGCCTCTGTAGCTTGGCACTGGATTTGGGCCCCCAAGGCCTCTGTAGCTTGGCACCTGTGGTTTTTGCTGGACTAGCCTGCTGAAAGCCATAGCCGAGTCGGAATGACACATGGCATTTTTGCCAGAATGGAATGGTTGAGAGGCGACCCCAGAAAGCCATTGAGATGATAATGGTTATGTTAAGCTGTGTATATTAGACCCCTGCTGTCCGCCTCGGCCTGCTACTTTGGAGTTCTCTCGCTACTTTGGAGTTCTTGCGGGGATTCCCGGAGAGTTCCCATTGGATGGGGAAGTGCCGGAGGAGGGATTTCCGGTGGGTGGTTCCTGCAAGAGCCGTGTGGCGTTGGGAGAGTTCCCAGGAAGCGTGTGTGGAGTGTGCTGGTAGAGTTCAGAAATAAAGTTTGTTCCTGCTTGAGTGGCTCGTGATTTGTGCGCAGCCAGACTGCGGCACTAGCCCACATTTTAGCACTCTTGGGTTAGAATCTTCTGTGGGCAGCTCTCCCATGCTGATATTGTATGTTGGTAGCTCTACAGTTCTGGGATCTCCAAAGTGATACTGCTCCCTTGCCTCCATTAAGCCTCAGCGGTGGCTTCGGGGTTTACTAAGCAGTGTCCTACTGGGGGCTTTCTGCAGTGACTACACCTCTGCATCAGGACTCCACCTGGGCCCCCAGCTGATCTGGATAGAAGAAGCCATATCCCCTCATCTTTTGATTTCTGTGTACCTACAGACTTAACACCACCAAATACCACAAGGCTTGCCATTTGGACCTTGGCAGAGCAGCAGGTCGAGTCACACTTTGGCTGCTTGAGTCAGCTTGAGCAGAGGTTGGAGCAGCTCAGGAGTGCTGTCTGGAATGCAGGGAGCAGAATCCTGACTGTGGGGAACCAAAACGGGGAGAGCACCCTGGGCCTTTCCTGCTGATCATTCAGCCCTTCTAGAGCTCTGGGCCTGTGGGGAGGGGCACTTCAAAGATTCCCGAGATGTCTTTAGGTTCTTTCTCCCATTGTCTTGATGACACCTTCTCTATGCTAATCTCTTTGCTTGTTTGTTTTTGAGAGCCGGTCTCTCTGTGTTGTTCAGGCTGGCCTCAGACTCCTCAAGTGATCCTCTTGACCAGCCTCTTGGGTAGCTGGGATTATAGGCACATATCACCTGACCTGATGAAAATGCTCTGTCATTCTCTACCACACAGCCAGGCTGAAAATTTCCCAAATGTTTTCATTCTGTTTCCCTTTCAATTATAAATTCTGCCTTTGACTTCTCTCTTTGTTTTTATTTCACTGGAAGCAATTAAAAGCAGCCAGGCATGAACCTTTGCTGCTAAAAAATTTCTTTTGCCAGATATCCTAGTTCATTGCTCTTAAATTTTGACTTCCATAGACAAGGGGCTGGGGTTGTAGCTCAGTTGATAGAGCAATGCCTTGCATTTCTGAGGCACCGGATTTGATCCTCAACACCTCATAAAAATAAATATAATGAAGGTATTGTGTCTGTCTACAACTAAAAAATCAAGCCAAAGGAAGAAAATATATATATATATATTTTTTTTTTTTTTTTTTTTGAGAAGGTCTTGCTAAATTGCCCAGGCTGACCTTGAATTTGCAAAGCTCTTGCCTCAACCTCCTGGGATAACACACGTGTGCCACCATGCTCAGCTTCTATTTTTAATTTGTACTTTAACTCCACTTGTATGATTCATATTCTTATAAACTTATTAATACTATACTGCATGACTTAGTATATGATTTATCCTGAAGAATATTTCATGTATGGTTAAAAATAGGGTATTCTGTTGCTGTTAATGGGTATTAGCTTAAGTTGGCTGATAATTTTTCTTTTATATTCTACATATCCTTGCTGATTTTCTTTCTATTTGCCTCTATTAGTTTTTGAGAGTGAAGTATTAAAGTCTGCAAATATTATTGTTGAATTCTCTATTTCTATCTTCAATTCTGTCCATTTTAGTTTTGCATATTTTGAGTTCAGTTGTTAAGTATTTATAAGTTTATAATTATCATTGATTCATGCTGTGATCATAAAATGTCTCTCCTGCCTTTTATATTACTTTATTCTGTTTGTATAAACTCCTAGAAAAATATAAAACTACAGGGACAGAAAGTAGATTCATGATTGCTCAGAATCACAGATGGAGAGAAGGAATTGCCTGCAAAGAGGAAGAAAGGAACATTTTTGAGATGATAAAAATGTTCCATATTGTAGTTATTACATTTGTTATATAATTATGTATGCAATCATCAAAACTTAGATTATACAACTTAAATTTAGTCAATTTTATTATGTATAAATTTGGTTTCAATAAAACTGAATTTTAAAATGTATGATGATAGCTATGACTAAGTTAAAAGTACCATGCTACTTAATTATTATTAGTGGTGATCATGACTTGAAAGGGAGGACTATCTCTCCTGAAAAGAGGCAGATATAATCAAATGGATCTCCTTCACATCAGATTTTTATGGGCTGAATGCTTTTATTTTAAGAACCTTTTTTATTGTTGATTTTTTTTTTTACCAAACACATCTTATATAAATTCTCTGTGTTTGTTCCCTTTTCTTTATTCAGACATGAATTTACAACATAATTCAAGTCTACAGCTCAAATTAAATCTTTCTGCATTAGAAGACCATCAACTTCGGTGTTCTAATTCAGGAGAACATAGTAGTTACCAAAAAGACATTTATATTGCTTTTTCAATATCTATGTGGTTGCCTTTATTGATACTATATTTCTTCATGTGGATTTTGGTTATCATCTATGTCATCTTTTTAGGCTGATGTAGTTCTTTTAGGACAGATCTGCTAGTTGTGAATTCCTTCAGCTTTTGTTTATTTTGGAATATGTTTTTGTCTCCTCCAACTTTAAAAAATTGTTTTGCTCTATATAGAATTCTTTTAGATATTTCCTGGGAATTTACACAGCTCTGAATATACATGTAGACTTCTAAATCTTCAGGAATATGCCAGAACTTTTTGAAGGTCCTGTGGACATTTCTTCCAGATAGTCCAGTCTTACATTCTGTTTTTCTCAACTGGTATTGTAGCCTTAGGCAATGGCTGTGTTAGATAATGACAGTCGATTGTTTCAGACAGATGACCTACAAATAGGGATTTTCCCATGGAGCAATTTCTAACTCATATTAAATAGCAACCTATGCCCTGCAAATGGGACTTTTTCAAGGAACTAAGAGATCTGCCTTAGAGCACTAGCTTTAGAGCTAAAAACAGTGCTCTGGAAATGTTTTGTTTTGTTTTGTTTTATTTTTGAGAAGTTTTGCAAAGAAGCTTCTTTTTCAAAAATACCATCTTGTTTGAAATTCCGTTTTTTCCATCTGGATGTATTATTTTGATAATAATTAAAAGACAAGTTAAACTAACTTTCACAAGTAATTTATTGTTCTTCACTTAAATGTGTCACTTATACTATGTTAATTATTGAAAATAGACTGTATTTAGTGAGGGTGGAACAAAAGGGACAGCACTGTTTTATTTTAGAGAATCCATCCTTTTCAGCAATTAGGCAGGAAAATTCAGGAAAGATAACTTATACAGATTTTAAAACTTCCTCAATTTCCATGGATAAAGAGAAGAAAATACAGCTTAAGAGAAATTTTGGATATTTCAGGGGCACAAGCTTTTTAATTATTAATATAATTGGTGCAGGGATTTTTGTGTCTCCCAAAGGGGTTTTGGAGTATTCTTGCATGAACGTGGGCCTCTCCCTGTGTGTTTGGGCCATCTGTGCCGTGTTGTCCTTGACAGGATCTCTCTGCTTTGCAGAGATAGGAATAACCTTCCCATACAGTGGAGCTCACTATTATTTTCTCAAGAGATGCTTTGGCCCCTTGATCGCCTTCCTGAGACTTTGGACAAGCTTGTTCGTGGGGCCAGGGATAATTGCTACCCAAGCCCTGCTTCTTGCTGAGTACAGCATCCAACCTTTTTATCCCAGCTGCTTAACACCAAAACTACCAAAGAAATGTCTAGCCCTGGCCATGTTGTGGAGTGTGGGAATTCTGAATTCTCGAGGTGTGAGAGAAGCAGCCTGGCTTCAGATGGTAAGCACAGTGCTGAAAGTGGCCATACTTGGCCTTATTTCCCTCAGTGGAGTGTTCATGCTGGTGAGAGGCAAGAAGGAGAATGTAGAAAGATTTCAGAATGCTTTTGATGCTGAGTTTCCAGACATCTCCCAGATAATAGAAGCCATCTTCCAAGGATATTTTGCATTTTCAGGCGGGGAAACCTTAACGTACATAGCAGGTAATTACCAGACTATTGAGAAAAAATTAAAAAAACTCAAGCCCTGACTTATTGTATACATTATGAAATGCACATCTTTTTTATTGTATTTTGAGCTTTATCTTAAATAAATGATTCAATATTTTTTCCGGTCAGCCTCATACTTGCCACTTACTTTTAATTATTTTTCCTTTTTATTCCAAAGTTCTTTATTGAACAACTTCTCTTTTTTACCTTTCTTTTCTAGGACCACAAATATGAGACTCCTTAATTAATATTTCTTTTTTTTAAAACCACCATTTCATTGTTTTTCTCTTGATTCTCTTAATCTTTGTTGACCTTTGCTTCAAATGCTTGAGAGAAATTTTCTTATATATTGGAAATGATTGGCTTCCATTGGGTAGGATGTCACCTGTTTCTATTGCCAGTGATCAGGGCAGAGGGTGACATTGTATAAACAAGTCTGTAGTTGTTGAGTTCATTGGGTTGGGGTAATTTTTAGAGAATGTCAAAATTGAGAAAAATGGTGTGACAAATTGAAAAGCATTTGAAAATAACAGTGTTCTAGAAAAACCATTACAATGATGCCAAAGCATGCCCCCTCCCCCACCCGCCCCCCCCCATTTTTTTGGCCCATTCCTTTACTC